>NC_090652.1:314799742-314994911 GCF_040937935.1 Hyperolius riggenbachi
CTTGACAAAGAAAAGATTAGATATATTACGGAGTCAATGCAACTAGAAAAGGCTGCAGTAATCCAGACCACATTAGGAACAGGTATAGGAACTTATAGGATAGAAGAAATAAGGCTGAAATTTTGTTAGTCTCTTTAAACTATACCAGTTGCCTGGCAGTCCTGCTGATCCTCTGCCTCTAATACTGTTATCCATAGACCCTGAACTAGCATGCAGCAGATCAGTTGTGACTGGATTAGCTGCATGCTTGTTTTGGTGTGATTCAGACACTACTGCAGCAGGACCAGCCAGGCAATGAGCATTGTTAAAAAGGAAATGAGTATGGCAGCCTCTCTATCACTCTCACTTCAGGTGTCCCTTTAAATAGGCCGCTTGGCTAGCAGCTCCTGGTGGTTATTTATCCCTGGTTTAATCCCTTCCCTGAAATCATTTGCTAAGGCCAGACTACACGCATTGCCAGGGTAAGTCAGGACGCCCCAATTTGCAGATGTCGGAAAAGTTCCTTGTCTGGAATTTTTTTTTTTTTTTTTATCTTTTGTGTATTTGTTTCTGTACTTCCTCCCCCCCTTGTCTCTGCATCAGCAGCACATGACACGTCCTCCAGCATGTAGAGAAAGCTAATGAACGAGGGAGAATGAGATCTAACCGCTGTTTAGTTCTGCTGATCTCAGCACTTTCCAGTCTCGTCTGATTCCTCCTCGCTCGTCAGACTCCCGTCGCAGCGCTTAACGATCTCGCCAGATAGCGACACTGCTAACCACTCTGTGACAACCTTCCTGATATTAAAGAGAACCCGATGTGATCGGTATACGGAGGCTGCCATATTTATTTCATTTTAAACAATACCAGTTACCTGGCAGTCCTCCTGATCCTGTGTCTCTAATACTATTAGCCACAGACCCTGAACAAGCATGCAGCAGATCAGGTGCTCTGACTTGGTTGCACTAGATAAGCCATATGCTTGTTCCAGGGTTTTGGCTCAGACACTACTATGCCAGATCTACAGGGCTGCCAGGCAACTGGCATTGCTTACAAGGAAATAAATATGGCAGCCTTCATATCCCTCTCACCCCTTTAAGCCTTTTGCCTTAGCCATAAGCTGCCCCGCAGGTATCCGGGACGTATACAGCGTTCTGACCGTCTTGCAGCTTCGCGGAGTGTTCCGCACTTTGCTGGATCTGTGAGCAGGACGCGCATCTACCTTGTTCCATGTTTCATTTTAATGGCGCTATAAAATTCATAATTACCTGCAAATGATTTAAAGTGGCAGCGCGGGCAGCACTCAGTAATTTAGAGCCCAGTGAAAAGCACATTATTAAAATCTGTATAAAGGCAATTGATGATAATCCAAGCGATTTGTCCCGTGCCTGAGCAGTCTCCTTGATCTAGCGAAGACTAATTAGCCGGACAGAAGATTGAGCGGAGGAGGGGTGAGAGGACATCGCTCTGTTCCCAGACTGCTGTACTAACTCAAGCCTGCTACACACCTTCAATTATGATTGGCCAATCACAGACCAGTTTTACCACCTCTATGTAGTAGGCGAGCGTACCTGCACAATCTGCTCATAGTATTCAAAATGTATTAATACTACATGGAGGTGATAAAATTGGTCAGTGATTGGCCAATCCTAATTGAACGTGTGTACTGGGCTTCTGAGGCACCAGGTGTAAAGCCTCATACACTCTGACAAAGACTGTCCCCCACAGTGATCGGTACTTGATCCCTCGGCTGGCAGTTTGTAACCGAGGTCTGCGCTGACGAGTCTCTAGTCTGCAGACTAGCAACGTGTACTGTCGCTATGGAAGGTGGAGGAGGGCTGATACTTTGTGCACAGTGGGGTGGGAGGGGTAAGAAGGAGAATGGCCTCATTGTGATTTTGGGACTTCTTATTTAAGTGTGACAATCTAAGGTGTAAAATATACTCCTCCCTTTTCACCCTGCTTCTAAGTGAAAGAAAAGTCAAAAAGTAAAACAATGGTGCTCTTCAAAGGATGCCTGAAGTGAGAGGTACATGGTGGCTGCCATTTATTTCCCTTTTAAGCAATACCAGTTGCATGGCAGCCCTGTTGGTCTATTTGGCTGCAGTAGTGTCTGACACACACCTGAAACAAGCATGCAGCTAATCCAGTCACACTTCAGTCAGAACACCTGATCTGCTGCATGCTTGTTCAGGGTCTGTGGCTAAATGTATTAGAGGCAGGAGATCAGCAGGACTGCCAGGCAACTGGTATTGTTTAAAAGGAAATAAATATTGAAGGGCCTTTATTCTGGTGTGTACATATATTGTAATAGATGACATGGGGATGCCGGGATAAATACTTTAACCTTTTAATTACGGTTTTGTTTTTTCCCCCTTTAACGTATTTGAAATATGCAATGAGAAGCCGCTTATTTCTTGGCCTCCCCCAGGCTGCAGAGTGATGCAGGGAGCACTAGGTCTTTACCTGATCAGGACACAAGAGCAGCTCTCCTCTTCCACCACCAGGTGGCGCTGTTATGCTGGCATCCTCCTCCTGCAGGCGCTGATCACATGTCCTATCATGATCGGCACCTGGAGGAGGATATCAACATTCCAGCGCCACCTAAGAGCCGATCCTGCGTCCTGATCCGGTGAAGTTGAGGCGCTCCCTGTAATGCTCTGCACTCACTGTGTGGGAGGAGGTGGAGTTTATCCGAATGCAGCAGCCCTGCCCACTGTCCTCTAATGTGAGATCATTAGGACGGGGCTGTTAAAGGGGCACTATGGCAAAATTGTAAAATTTAAAATCTGTGCAAACATAGACAAATACGAAGTAAGTTTTTTTTTTTTTTTTTTTGTTTTTTTTCCCAGAGTAAAATGAGCCATAAATCACTTCTCTCCTATGTTGCTGTCACTTACAGTAGGAAGTAGAAATCTGACAGAAGTGACAGGCTTTGGATTAGTCCATCTCTTCATAGGGGATTCTCAGCAAGACTTGCGCAGCCTGGGAGTACTGATTGATGGGAAATTAAGCTTCAGTAATCAAATCTCAGCTGTTGTGAAACATTCCTTCTTTCACCTAAGGAATATTGCAAGGATTAAACACCTAATTCCTTCAGAGGATCTTCCAACCCTAGTTCATGCCTTCGTCGCATCAAGGTTAGACTACTGCAACGTCCTCTACACAGGCCTGCATAAGAAAGACTTACGCCGCCTGCAATTAGTACAGAATGCCGCCGCAAGGCTGTTAACGAGCCAACCCCGCCATTGCCACATAACACCAACCCTGAGCTCACTCCACTGGCTACCGATAAAATGGAGAATTCTGTTTAAGATTGGCTTACTGACATTCAAATCCTTGCACAATCTGGGCCCTGGATACCTGAAGGACTTGTTGCAACTGCATCACACCCCCCACAATCTTAGATCAAAAGGACGTAACACCTTGGTCACCCCCAGAGTCCACCTCAAAACCTTTGGAGACACAGCCTTTTGTCATGCTGCCCCAACACTTTGGAACTCCCTGCCACACCCAATCAGGACAGCCCCATCCCTGGAAGCATTTAAGTCTAAACTGAAAACCTACCTTTTCAGTCTGGCATTCATGAACATCTGACTATCTCCTCTGTAACACAACCCAGCCTGAAACCCTGTATTAATCTGAGACACAGCTATGCGCTTTGAGTCCTATGGGAGAAAAGCGCTTTACAAATGTTATTGTATTGTATTCTTAATAAAGATATTCCCTAAAAAGGATTTAAACAATGATGCTGACCAGCCTCCCTGCTCGCTACACAGTTTTTGGCAGTTGGACAGAGCAACTGCTATTCACTAAGTGCTTTTCAAAATAAATATATCCCTGAGAATCCCCTATGAAGAGATGGACTAGTCCAAAACCTGTCACTTCTGTCAGATTTCTACTACCTACTGTAAGTGACAGCAACATACGAGAAAGTAATTTATGACTCATTTTACTCTGGAAGAAATGTACTTCTTATTTGTAAATGTTTGCACACATTTTAAATTTTACAATTTTTCGCCATAGTGCCCCTTAAATGTCGCTGTAGAATCTGTTACTTAAAGTGCCGCTTGCTGGCTGCCGCTGACCGCAGTGATGTCATCCTGTCTCTTGTGTTTACACAGCGGTGTCCTGGGCGAACGGCTGCCTGATGGCCTCTTGTACCTTCGGCCTGCTGCTCATTCTCTGCCTCAGGGAGGCCGATGACAAGCGATTTCATCCTAAGTACACAATCTGACTGTCTGCCATGACTCTTGTCTTTTCCTTTGCAGAGGTGTCCTGGCTGAACTGGTGCCTGACGGGATCCAGCCTGCTCAGCCTCCTGTTCATTGTATGCTTCAGGGAATCCTACGACAGACTCTATCTGGACGTTTTCCTTTCCGTCTGATGGTCCCGGACGGAGCCCTCAGCTTTGATTTGCACTAATAGTCTGGAGGAGCACAAGCAGTGCTGACGAGCGCCTCGCGAGTCAGTCAGCCCCGGCATCGCCACTCGTTTCCACCGCAAGTCTTATTCATGGTCGTCTGTTCTGATAACGTTCATAAAAGTCTAGTTTTTAATGTCTGGGCGAGGAATGGGGAAGGACGCGTTGACTGTAATATTTGGCATCCGGTGATTGGCTGGCAGCCTCTTCCCTTCCTCTCAGATGTCCTTGTCTGCGGAGGAGAGAATAGTGTGACATCTGCAAATCCAAGAGAACCTGTCACCTCCACTCAGGAGAGGGGGAACCTCGTTTATTGGACCAATATATCAGAGAACGAGGCCTCTTGCCTGATCCGTAAGCCATGACAGATCTCCGGTTACAGTTGGTCGATGGGATGATGATTCTAGCTTGCAAATTGTCTGCCTTTGAAATTAGCCCAATGAAAATTGACAGGAAGTGCTTCTGATTGGACCAGTTCTGGGCGGGTGATTTGCATGTAAAGCAGAACTGTTCACATCTCACTGACTATCTCTGATATCTGACTCTGGGGAGGGGGGGATGTCTTCTAACAAAGTATCTGACAGGTGCTCTTATAGTCTGTACAAGATAATTTAGCTTTAATCTGGATTACTGGGTAACTCTATGGGGTGTCGTTTGAATAGATATTGCCTTTTCAGTTTAGTCATTCTGTGATCAACTGTGCAAGCACACCTGTAGTGAGAGATATGGAGGCTGCCATATTTATTTCCTTGTAAACCGTACCAGTTGCCTGGCAGCTCTGCTGATCTTTTTGGCTGCAGTAGTGACTGAATCAAACCAGAAACAAGACTGCAGATAATCTTGTCAGATCTGACAATGTCAGAAACTCCTGATCTGCTGCATGCTTGTTCAGGGGCTATGGCTAAATGTGTTAGAGGCAGAGGATCAGCAGGGCAGCCAGGCAACTGGTATTGCTTTAAAAGTAAATATGGCAACCTCCATCTACCTCTCACTACAGTTGTCCTTTAAGTCATGTGACCGACAAACCTATTTTAATGTCAGATAATAACTAAATGACTTGCTTGGCTAACTGGTTCAACCTTTACTATTTAAACAAAGAGAACCAGGCTCTGCCCGCCAAATATTGCTTGCCACTGAAAATGGCAGCAGGTGTGAAAACTATCAACACATTTTAAACTGGGGTTTTGGGTTTTTGGCGGGTTTTTTTTCCCCTCCTCCATTTGACAACATTTGAAATGGTCACCTGTATCCCGTCAGACCACAGAGAAGATTGTCAAAGATTCAATGGCATGGTGGTCGTGTTATTGATTTTGTCAACACACCGGTAGTGTTGTTTATGAACAAAATCGTTGTGGATTTATTACAAAAACGAGGCGCTACCTCAACACCTTGTACACTAATACCTTTAAAGAGGACCTGTAGTGAAAATAATAAAATTGCTTATTTTTTTTGCTTTGCAATATTCTTATAAATTTAGTGTTTGCCCCCTTTGTAAAAATCTTGCCCTGATTTACTTTCTGAAATATATTGCAGGTGGCGACCTCTTTAGTCCTGTCAGAAGCAGCTCTGCGGCAAGTTTGTTTACTGAGCGTTCTGAAGCCAGGAGAAAATATACATTGTCTACCAGAATGCTCTGTGCTCAAATTCTGCATAGATAGACAGCCTAGGCTGTGATGTCACTGGGAGGGCGGTGCTACATAAGAATATACAACAATACATAGATATAGGAGTTGATTCTGATACCTTGTTTTGTTTTTTTGACATAATAGTGGGTATCCTGAATAATTTACTGCATTTTACTGTATGTCACTACAGGGCCTCTTTAAGTTTTCAGCCTCTGGCACCTAATAGCAGTCCATTATGAACTCTCAGGCTAGCAGATCACACAGGATCCCCAGTAAATTGGGAGCTTTTAATGCTGCTTTGTTCATTCATACGTGATACTTAGCCACTCCCCTTCCTGCAGGGACAGTGATTATAACTCTGCGGTACGTACAGGATACGGGGAACGGCAGAATGGCGATCAGTCCGCGTCAGTTATCGATACACTCGTGATGTACAGAGACTTTATCACATTCACACATATTTACTCGACTGTTTCTGCATTTTATATCATGACTGTGAATAGAATTCTCTTGTGACCCCCAGGCCAGGTCTGTCACACAAATGCCTTGTTTGATAGTGCCCCCTTCTGGTCAGCTCCAACATTGCACAGGTTATTCTAATGAATGCATGTACAATGGTCACAGTCTGTGCACGCGCCACCAATCGTCCCTTTCTCTAGTCAGTAGAGGACTAAGATAAAGATCTACATCTTGTCTATTCACTTTGGCAAAGCTCTGCTAAACTGAGTCTGAGCGTGTCCTGAGCTTTCCCCATAAACCCCTCCCACCTTTTCCCCATAAACCCCTCCCACCTTTTCCCCATAAACCCCTCCCACCTTCTCCCCAGTAAATGTTTGCCTGTTTATATAATAAAAGGTGGCAGAGGCGGGTGCGGGACGATGGCGGTTGTGGGAGAATGTGCTGGTGTGAGTGCACCACTGTCCAGTGCCTGTTATATAACAGGCTAAAAAGACTACAGTAGTTCAGCTATAATCCTCTGAAGCCTGTATATAAAATCTCTCTTTATCAGTTAGTTATTAAGCCCCTCCCATTTACCCAGCATTCTCTGCTTTGCCGTTGAGTGGACCGGAGTGCCTGGAAACAAACCTTTTTAAAGTAACAAAACTCATAAGAATGCTGATTATCCCCCTCCACAAACACGGCGCCCCTCCTGACTGGTGAAATGGCTTCACAGTCCAGTCTGCAATATTGGGGATTAATCATTTTGGGTCAGAATGCATTTATCATGAACACAGAAAATGGTCACATGACAGCCTTACTGGTTGGTGAACGCTGTCCTTTGTCATATACTAGTAGGTCATTATTTTGTTTGTGTTTTTTTTTGGTTTTGATTTTTTTTTTGGTCATTTTCAGCTTAGGAGTTTATTAAAAAATAAGGGAATGATTTGGTAAATAACTTTTTTTGTCTTTATATTGATTAAGGAAGAATAAATGAATTAACGGTACTTATCCATTAGCCGGGCGCATCCGGCAGGTGGCGCTAATTAGTATTCCCCCTCCAGGCTGCCATGGATAGTTGGGAAAAATGTAACTGCTGGAGTTCTATCGCCACCTAGAGGATGCGCCCGGCTAACTGATAAGAACCGAATTAACAATTAGTGATTGTACTTCTGATAGGACACTTTGTCATGAAAAGTAACCTGAAATTCTCGAATTAGAATAGATTTATACTACTAGCTTTGGGTTAGTTGTGCACAAAATGCCGAAACCGACAGCAAAGCAATAAAGATAGGTGGAACTTTCCAGAAACGTCTGTGTCCCTTAAAGAACCCTGGAGTGAGAAATAAGGAGGCAGCCATCTATTTCTCTATAGGTAATGCTGGTTCCCTGGCTTCTCATGCTGATCCTCTGGCATTAGAAGTCTGAGCCATACCGGGGACAAGCATGCTGCCAGCAGAGTCCGGCCTTCTGATCTGCATACTGATTCTGGGAAGCAGGTGGCTGTAACTAGGTGCCCCATAGCAGTGATGTATTACTGTGTGGGGGGCGTAAAGGTGCGATCGCCGGAGCCTCAAATTACATCTCCATCTGAATTGCGATGACTCGGAGAGGAAATAGTATTTTACGCCGTCAGAGTTCAGCGGCAGCAGGGTGAGTAGTTATTTAGCTCTCCATCCGCCCAGCTCACCCGTCGGCGTACTAATACGTACGCTGATTCTCATTGAGTTGGGTGATAAGAGGCAAAGCATTTAGACCAGTCCTCAACCTCGCCTTCTGTATTCCTCACTTCTGGTTGGACCGCCAGGCATTTGTCGCCAGCACAGATCTCTGGGGAGGTGATCCTGATCCACTATAGAAAGTCTGTGCCGTGTGTTCGGTGATCACAGTATATGGCAGGCCATGGGTGAACGAGACCTACCTTTTTAGAGGAAAGAATTGAAGTGCTTCTGTTATACTATAGATCCTCCCCTGAGCTTCCTGATCACCACTCTGCTCCGCCCCTTCCTGCCACAAGCTAATGACTACACACTTCTTGGTAGCTGAGCTCTCATTGGTCTTTGTCTGGTATGAAGGGGCGGGGCAGAGCTCTGTCATGTCAGGATTTTAGCATGTTGGTTATGGGCCTTCCCTGGCTGCACAGGAGAGTATATAAAGGACCTAAGGGTTAATTGTGGGACCTACACTAAAGCTTCAGATGGTCTAATATCCGGGTTTTCATTATTTACATAATCCATTTCCCTTTTCTCTTTGGAGATTATTTTTGCATCTTCTGTTTAAAATACTTCTTCAATAACAGAGCGCTGAAACGTTAGTTTAAACAGAAAACAGAAAAAATATCTGGTAGTAAAAAAAGCTTAGCGGAAAAAGTAAATTGCATAAGAGCCATTCTCTCCTAAATAAATGCCGGACAGCCACAGCTGGTACCGAGTGCTGCAGGACGTGGGGAGGAGCCTTAATGGGCGTGGCCAATGAGCTGTGATGAATTCCAAGTTAATGCCTTGTTTATGCAACTTGAAAACACAGCAGTGTGTTTCAAAGCTGCATAACATTTGCAACAACTCTGAATTAGACGCATCTTATTAACATCACTAGTTGTGATGACTGTATTCAGCCTTGAAAGACTGGTTTGCAGAACCACATGTCCCAGCATGCCATCGAGGTAAGAACCATTGGTGTCTGGTAATAGGGGGGCTGTAAGGGCGCATACGTCCAATTTTGATTGGCCAATTTTCCTGCTTTCATGTAGTATGAGAGCTTATGGACACAATCTGTTCATAGTAAATAAAATCTGATGACCCTCCTACTACATGGAGGTGGGAAACTTGGCCGATAAAAATTGGATCTGGTACACACATACAATGTTGATTTGGCCAATGATTGATCAGTTTTACTCCTTCCATGTAGTTTGAGGGTTAACAGATTTTGAATACTGTGAACAGATATGTAAGCAAGCTCTCATACCACATGGAAGCAGTTAAATTGGCCAAATAAGATTGGATGTGTATAATACGCTTACGCGAAGGCTTGGTAGAGGAATAACGCTATCTATTTACTCACAATGTATATCTCAGTTGCTTAAAACTGACTTCCCACCCGCATTACAACAGCAAATCAATCACAAGTGACTTTACTTTAGTTAATGGGCGGAGTCCGTTAACGCACCAGCCTCCTCCAAACACTGAATTATAACTGCTAGGTAGAGTTACCCTTTAAATCTCCTGTGACGTTACTATTAGAAATAATTTTTGTGGGTTAATATGGGATTGTGTTCTCGTCTTGCACCTTGTATAGCTGCCTGGGCAGACCATGAGTAACATCAGGAGCGGGGGTGCCTGTGTCTTCCCTCCCCCCCACCTCTGTGCTGCTATCCCCTCCCTCCCCCTGGGGGGTTATTGGGGAGTCCAGACTCCGCCTCCACTCTCGGTACTGGTTCTGCTCAGATAACTGTCTTCTAACCTCTGTACATAACATGTTTGTAATAAAAGTTTTGGAGTTTTTGTTCCTGTAGATCTTATTAACTTGCTCACTGCTGGTGGTGTCAGTTAATCATTTTTATAGCGATATTTTTCATTTTGATGTGAAATAAATGTTTTAAGTCATTCTTTGTTGTGCGTTTTGTTTTGTTTTTTCCCTTTGCAGTTTAGTGTAACACTTCCAGCAAGATGCTAAAGATTACACATTGGGGTGAATGTTGGGTGTTTCTTTTTCCCCAGGGGCTCCGGCTCCCCAAGCTGCACACTGACTGCTTTACATTGTCACAGCGTCACATCTGCAGTGCTGTCCCATGAGAAGATATCATACAATATTTACACTGTTATACAAGCTGTACACTGACTGCTTTACATTGTATCACAGTGTCATATCTGCAGTGCTGTCCCATGAGAAGATATCATACAATATTTACACTGTTATACAAGCTGTACACTGACTGCTTTACATTGTATCACAGCGTCACATCTGCAGTGCTGTCCCATGAGAAGATATACAATATTACACTCTTATACAAGCTGTACACTGACTGCTTTACATTGTATCACAGTGTCACATCTGCAGTGCTGTGCCATGAGAAGGTATCATACAATATTTACACTGTTATACAAGCTATACACTGACTGCTTTACATTGTATCACAGTGTCACATCTGCAGTGCTGTGCCATGAGAAGATATCATACAATATTACACTGTTATACAAGCTGTACACTGACTGCTTTACATTGTGTCACAGCGTCACATCTGCAGTGCTGTCCCATGAGAAGATATCATACAATATTTACACTGTGATACAAGCTGTACACTGACTGCTTTACATTGTATCGCAGTGTCACATCTGCAGTACTGTCCCATGAGAAGATATCATACAATATTTACACTGTGATACAAGCTGTACACTGACTGCTTTACATTGTATCGCAGTGTCACATCTGCAGTACTGTCCCATGAGAAGATATTATACATATAACACTGTTATACAAGCTGTACACTGACTGCTTTACATTGTGTCACAGCGTCACATCTGCAGTGTTGTCCCATGAGAAGATATCATACAATATTTACACTGTGATACAAGCTGTACACTGACTGCTTTACATTGTATCGCAGTGTCACATCTGCAGTACTGTCCCATGAGAAGATATCATACATATAACACTGTTATACAAGCTGTACACTGACTGCTTTACATTGTGTCACAGCGTCACATCTGCAGTGGTGTCCCATGAGAAGATATCATACAATATTTACACTGTGATACAAGCTGTACACTGACTGCTTTACATTGTATCACAGTGTCATATCTGCAGTGGTGTCCCATGAGTAGATACCATGCAATATTACACTGTTATACAAGCTGTACACTGACTGCTTTACATTGTATCACAGTGTCACATCTGCAGTGCTGTCCCATGAGAAGATATCATACAATATTTACACTGTTATACAAGCTGTGCACTGACTGCTTTACATTGTATCACAGTGTCATATCTGCAGTGGTGTCCCATGAGTAGATACCATGCAATATTACACTGTTATACAAGCTGTACACTGACTGCTTTACATTGTCTCACAGCTGCAGTGTTGTCCCATTGAAAGATATAATATGTTTACACAAATGTGAGGGGTGCATTGGGGCCCACTAGGGGTTCTCCTTCATGCATCTTAGGGGCCCCAAGCTTCTTAGTTACACCACTGCACCCTCCCCTGTTCACATTGCCATTGATCTGTGTGTGACGGGTAGGCAGTGGCAGCCATACAAGTCAGACAAGGTGACCCTGGCAGTATGGGAGGCCCCTGCTGTGGATTAGGCCTTAAGCAGCTGCCTGGTTTGCCTGGGCCTAGCAGCACCCCAGATAGTATGTCTATTTTATTGTCCAAAATCGTCATAAACTAGTGCAACTGCATTAATCCTGGGCAAAGCGCTCAGCAGGGAAAGATGTATGAAATCAGCCGGCCTAGCCTCGCTACCTGGAGGTCTGTAGATGGCTGGATAGTGCCCCAGTAATGGCATTAATGCTGTGTATAGTGTGTAACCACTTCACATCCAGACCTTGTTTTCCCCTTTATGGATCAGAGCAGTTTTGATATTTCAGCTATGTCCCTATTTAATCAGCAATAACTTTATCAATACTTATTGCACCTAAAAGAAATATCGCTAGGCTTTCATTGTATGGCATTTTTTTCCCCTCAAAGAGTTTTGTTTTCTATGCATTCTATTGGGAAAAAAATCTGTTTTACCAATTCCAGTTTAAAAATAAGCTCTACTATAGATAAACACATTTTGTTTAGCTAGTCCTACCGTTTATCACTAAACTTATTACAATTTATGGGAAGGATATTTGATTCTGAAATAATTCTACAGCGTGTAGTTTTCACTATGAAATAAGTAATAAAAAGCATTTTAATGGTAAAAAAAAAAAAAATCTTATTTGCTCAGGAAGCATATATTCCCTTTCACCAATTAGTGCTGCAGCAGATGGTGCTGGAGGTTTGCACAGTAACAATGCCCAATGGTGCACAGCTGTGCTTCAGCTACAAGATGTATTTCTACGTCCTTGTGGCTTAGATGAAGTCACAGAGGACGTAGATATAATGTAGTGGTGGTTAAAGTAGATAAAAAGTCCAACCTTCTGGGGTGGTGGACTGCCCATTGTCACTATCAATAATACTAATTTAGGAGAATCTTCTGGATGTGGTATGTATGTGTATGCCGGTGAGCTGGGCGCAGGGTGAGCCAAATGATCAAATCTTTGGTGGCCTTAAAGGGAAGATCCGTGCTGGAAATAATAAAAAAAAACCACAAAAACTCCACTTACCTGGGGCTTCCTCCAGCTCCTGGCAGTCGATCTGTGCCCTCGCCGCAGCTCCTCTCCCTCCCGGCGTCCAGCGGTGAAGATGCTGACCTCGCCAGGTCGGCTTCCTGTGCGCTCCACGACGCGGGTCACGTGGTGTACGTGATGTCATCGGGTCTCTACTGCGCAGGCACAATAGAGACCCGATGTCCCTACACCACGTGACCCCCGCTGTGGAGTGCAAAGAAGCCGACCTGGCGAGGTCCGCATCTTCACACCGCTGGATGCCGGGAGGGAGAGGAGCTGCGGCGAGGGCACAGATCGACTGCCAGGAGCTGGAGGAAGCCCCAGGTAAGTGGAGTTTTTGTGTTTTTTATTTTTTTTATTTCCAGCGCGGACTTTTCCTTTAACCCTTCTGGCGGTAACCCTGCGCAGGAGGATTTCTTAGGCCCTGCTGGGCCGATTTGCATAATTTTTTTTTTTTTTTTGGTACACGCAGCTAGCACTTTGCTAGCTGTGTGTACTGCCTGATTGCCGCCGCTCTGCACCCCCCCCCCCCAGACCCCATGCGCTGCCTGGCCAATCAGTGCCAGGCAGTGCTGAGGCGTGGATCGGGGCTCCCTTTGACGTCACGACGTCGATGACATCATCCTGCCCGTCGCCATGGCGGGAGGAAGCCCTAATGGAAATCCTGTTCAGAATGGGATTTCCGGACGGGCTTGATTGCTCGAAGAGTGTGGGGGGGATGCCGCTGCACAGCGGCTGTCATGTAGCTAGCGCTAGGCTAGCTACATGATTAAAACAAAAAAAAACAAAAAATTGTGCTGTGCTGCCCCCTGGTAGTTTTAATTGACTGCCAGGAGGGTTAAATACTATTCCCCCTCCAATTCATCATCACAACTTGTCAACAGCCTAAATTACCCTTCCGCGCCCCACGCAGTATAACATTATTGCTACGGCAACGCCCAGTTATGTAGCTGAACGCTGCGCACCAAAACCACTTGCGTCACCTCCGGACTGCTTGTGTTTATATACATTACAGCTTGCTCAAAAAATAAAGGGAACTCAAAAAATGACATCCTAGATCTGAATGAATGAAACATTCTTATTAAATACTGCGTTCTTCTATAGCTGATTGTGCTGACAACTGAATCACACAAATTATCAATGGAAATCAAGATTATCAACCCACGGAGGTCTTCTGGATTTGGAGTCGCACTCAAAATTAAAGAGTCAAAACCCACTACAGGCTGATCCAACTTTGATGTAATGTCCTTGAAACAAGACAAAATGAGGCTCAGCAGTGTGTGTGGCCTCCATATGCCTGTATGACCTCCTTACAATGCCTGGGCATGCTTCTGATGAAGTGGCACATGGTCTCCTGAGGGATCTCCTCCCAGACCTGGGCTAAAGCATCCACCAACTCCTGGACAGCCTGTGGTGCAATGTGGCGTTGGTGGATGGAGCGAGACACGATGTCCCAGATGTGCTCGGTTGGATTCAGGTCTGGGGAATGGGCGGGGCCAGTCCATAGCATCAATGCCTTCATCTTGCAGGAGCTGCTGCCACACTCCAACCACATGAGGTCTAGCATTGTCATGCATTAGGAGGAACTCAAGGCCAACCGCACCAGCCTATGGTCTCACAAGGGGTCTGAGGATCTTCTCTCAGTACCTAATGGCAGTCAGGCTACCTCTGGTGAGCACATGGAGGGCTGTGCGACGCCCCCAAAAAATGCCACCCCACACTATTACTGACAAACCGGTCATGCTGGAGCTGGAGGAGGTTGCAGGCAGCAAAACGTTCTCCTCTGTGTTTTCAGACTATCACTTCTGTCATGTACTCAGTGTGAGCCTGCTGTGTCATCTGTGAAGAGCACAGGGCGCCAATGGCTGATTTGTCACTCTTGTTCTATAGCCAATGCCAAACACCCTGCATGGTGTTGGGCTGTAAGCACAACCCCCACCTGTGGACATCATGGAGTCTGGTTTCTGACCAGACACATCCGCATTTGGGGCCTGCTGGAGGTCATTTTGCTGGGCTCTGGCAGTGCTCCTCCTGTTCCTTCTTGCACAAAGGCTGAGGTAGCGGTCCTGCTGCTGGGCTATTGCCCTCCTACGGCCTCCTCCACATCTGATGTACTGGCCTGTCTCCTGGTAGCGCCTCCACGTCTCCTGATGTACAGGCCTGTCTCCTGGTAGCGCCTCCACGTCTCCTGATGTACTGGCCTGTCTCCTGGTAGCGCCTCCATGTCTCCCGATGTACAGGCCTGTCTCCTGGTAGCGCCTCCATGTCTCCTGATGTACAGGCCTGTCTCCTGGTAGCGCCTCCATGTCTCCTGATGTACAGGCCTGTCTCCTGGTAGCACCTCCATGCTCTGGACACTACGCTGACAGATACAGCAAACCTTCTTGCCACAGCTCACATTGATGTCCCATTCTGGATGAGCTGCGCTACCTGAGCCACTTGTGTGGGTAGTAGACTCCATCTCATGCTACCACTAGAGTGAAAGCACTGCCAGCATTCAAAACTGACCAAAACAACAGCCAGAAAGCTCAGGAACAGATAAGTGGTCTGTGGTCCCCACCTGGAAGCAGTAGATTTGGGCGCATGAGTCAAGTGGACAAAAAGGGCGCCCCATTTACTCCCATTATAAATATCGTTTATCGGGCGCTGAACAGGGAGAAAAAGGCGCCCAAGATTATTAACGTTTTAACAAACGGCGCCTGGAGAATTTTAAGGATTTATAACTATGTTTGTGATGATTTAAGTTTACAAAATGAGCCCGTGACGAATAACGTTTATAAAGATACTAAATCACTATTTATAAAACATTTCTAAAACATTATTATCCACCCAAAAAAATTAATTACATTTTTTTAATTACATTTTTTATTTATTAATGTCTGTAAAACATTATTATCCATAGGGGGTCTTAGGTTTAGGCACCAACTGGGGGGTCTTAGGTTTAGGCACCAACTGGGGGGTCTTAGGTTTAGGCACCAACACGGGGGTCTTAGGTTTAGGCACCAACAGGCGGGGTCTTAGGTTTAGGCACCAACAGGGGGGTCTTAGGTTTAGGCACCAACACGGGGGTCTTAGGTTTAGGCACCAACAGGGGGGTCTTAGGTTTAGGCACCAACAGGGGGGTCTTAGGTTTAGGCACCAACTGGGGGGTCTTAGGTTTAGGCACCAACAGGGGGTCTAGGGGTTAGGGATAGGTACAGGGAGGGTTTTTAACAAACGTTAAAATAAGTTTCAGTTTACAAATAGGGAAGATTAACGTTTTAAGAATTGCCGATCTCATACACATTATTTAGTGATTTATAAATTCTTAAAACACTATTTCTAAACGAAATTCTACACAATATTTCAATAAACGATAATACTGTTTATCGTTTACACCACGCGCCCTTTTTTCCCGACGCCCTTTTTTGATGTACGCCCCCACCTGCAGAACCACTCCTTTATTGGGGATGTCTTGCTAATTGCCTATAATTTCCACCTGTTGTCTATTCCATTTGCACAACAGCACGTGAAACTGATTGTCAATGAATGTTGCTACCTCGGCCTGTTTCCACTATCACGAATTCGCATAGACAATACAAGTGAATGGGACTGTTTCCACTTGTCAGGATTCCTTTGCGTTTTTCTGTGCAGAAAAAATCTGCACGGCAGAGCCATCAGAATTCGCCTACTGCATACCGCTATGCGAATCGCATACAATGTATTTAATAGGGAATTTGCATGTGGTATTGATATGCGAATTGTCATGCGAATTCGCATACGATTTTGCATGGAATCAATGGAAAAGCACACAGGCACTGCCATGGTTAAATTTGCATACACACTAACCTATGTGAAATCGTATGCGAATTCACATGAAAATTTGCATATAACCACATGCGAAATTCGCATCCGCATGCAAATTTTTACCGTGGCGATTCCCACCGCACAAGTGGAAACGGGCCCTAAGTGGACAGTTTGATTTAACACAAGTGTGATTGACTTGGAGTAAGGCCTCTTTACCACAGACAGTTGAACTAGTGTACTCAGCAAGCAGTTACCAGGCAGCAGCGAGCAGTTGCCAGGCAGCAGTGAGCAGTTACCAGGCTGCAGTGAGCAGTTTCCAGGCTGCAGTGAGCAGTTTCCAGGCAGCAGCGAGCAGTTGCCAGGCAGCAGTGAGCAGTTACCAGGCAGCAGTGAGCAGTTACCAGACTGCAGTGAGCAGTTGCCAGGAAGCAGTGAGCAGTCACCAGGCTGCAGTGAGCAGTTACCAGGCAGAAGCGAGCAGTTGCCAGGCAGCAGCGAGCAGTTACCAGGCAGCAGCGAGCAGTTGCCAGGCAGCAGCGAGCAGTTGCCAGGCTGCAGGGAGCAGTTGCCAGGCAGCAGCGAGCAGTTACCAGGCAGCAGCGAGCAGTAACCAGGCAGCAGCGAGCAGTAACCAGGCAGCAGCAAGCAGTTACCAGGCTGCAGCAAGCAGTTACCAGGCAGCAGCAAGCAGTTACCAGGCAGCAGCAAGCAGTTACCAGGCAGCAGCGAGCAGTTACCAGGTTGCAGCGAGCAGTTACTAGGCAGCAGCAAGCAGTCACCAGGCTGCAGCGAGCAGTTACCAGGCAGAAGCGAGCAGTAACCAGGCAGCAGCGAGCAGTAACCAGGCTGCAGGGAGCAGTTGTGAGAGTTTGAGAGGCATTTCACTGCCTATCAACAGTCAGTGGAAAAGAGGCCTTGGGACGTTGGGCTCTATTCACAATAAGCAGGTTGGTAAAATCATTTTGGACGGTAAAATACCTCCTTGTGGTATTTTACACTTTTTTTTTCCTAATTCACAAAAGTTTTCCCCCATGAGGCAGAAGTTCGGTAATTTACTGGACAAACATGCCTCAATTCATTAGGCCCTGGACGGTATGTGTCACTTACCAGCCTTCTAGCAGGGTGGCAGGCAGGGAGCTGTGTGTGTGACTCTGAGGTTTTCCAGACTGGGCATACGGACATCCCTTTAGATGTGCTGCAGCCACCAGGGGGAGCTCTTCTGTGTGCTACAATATAAATATGCACATCTAAAGGGATGCAGGATGCCCGCAGAATGGTCAGGTTCTTCTGCATTGATACACTGAATGACCCACCGGCATCCCTGTCCATCTAATCACAGTGAGTAGCAGGCTGCGTGGTTCTCTCTATTGGCTGCCTGGCTGTCCCCAAAGGCTGTCTGTCAAGTTACTGCACAGAGACAGCATGAGGGGGGGGTCGGTTGGAAGAAAGCCAGTTATCAAGCTGCTGTGGTCTGGAGAAAATTACCAAACACTTTTGGCCGGTAAATGAAGTGCGAAAATCTTTGTGGATTGACATTTCCTGAGGTAATTTACCTCACTAGTCGGGAACTGTGATTTTCTGTGCGGAGATAAGTTTAGTGAATTATAACTTGGGAAGATGATCAGTAAAATCAGCTGTTTTGAGCATTACCGAATGCAGTAATGCTTATACAATTCACTAAGCAGTTTAGACTAGTCCACTGGTGGTTTTTAGTCTACTGATGGTTGGGAGTGATGTTTTAGACCTGGTCTAAGGGCTGGTGCACACCGAGCGGCTTTTTCCGCGTTTTCAGATCCGCTTGCGGCTGCGGATCTGCATGGTCAATGTATCTCAATGGGGTGGTGCACACCAGAGCGGCAGGCGTTTTGCAGAAACGAAAAATGCCTGGGTGAGGCATTTTTTGGATTTCGGATGCGTTTCTGCCTCAATGTTAAGTATAGGAAAAAACGCAAACCGCTCTGAAAAACGGCACTTCAGAGCGGTTTTGCAGGCGTTTTTGTTACAGAAGCTGTTCAGTAACAGCTTTACTGTAACAATATATGAAATCTACTATACTGAAAACCGCAGCAGCAATCCGCAAAACGCCTCATAAAAATAAAAAAAAGCGTTTAAAAATCTGCTAGCATTTTGCGGATCTGCTAGCGGGTTTTGGTGTGCACCAGCCCTAAAACATTCAGTAATTAAGTCTAAAATACCTCACAGAATTTCCCCTGCTTTACAGACCTAATTACCGAATGTTTTAGACCTGTTTGTAGACCTGGTCTAAAACATTTGGTAATTAGGTCAGTAAAGCAGGGAAAATGATCAAAAGTTGCAATTCACAAACGAGTAGCTATGACTGATGTCCTTCTCCTTTGATGAGCTCTCCTCTGCCTACAATTAAACTCCTGCATAATTAATTAAAAAGGTTCCATCCTCAAGTCTAAAATACCTCACAGAATTTCCCCTGCTTTAGGCCTGGAACCCACTGAAATCCGCAAACGCAAAACGCAACCGCTAGCGTTTTGTCTGAGCGGGTTGCAAGCGCATTCATGCGCGTTTTCGGTCGCGTTTTGCAACATTGTATTTTTTTGCTCAGCGGTTGCGTAGCGTTTTGCGTTTCGCGTTTTTATCTTGATTGGTCCTGTGAATTATTTTTCATTTTGTTACAGTGCGCTGAACCGCAAAACGCTAGCAAAACCGCTCAGTTTTGGTTTTGCTGAGCGTTTCCGCTAGCGTTTCAATACTTAACATTGAAGCGCTAACGCTCCCAAAATGCTGCAGGTCCTGCGTTTGCGTTTCTGGGAAACGCAAACGCTCCTGTGGAAGTTGCCCCATCCATTAACATTAGCCCAGCGTTTTGGCAAAGCGCTAGCGTATCGCAGCGCTGCCAAAAGCGCTCCTGTGGATTCCAGCCCTAACAGACCTGAGGATGGAACCTTTTTAATTATGCAGGAGTTTAATTGTAGGCAGAGGAGAGCTCATCAGAGGAGAAGGATGTCAGCCATAGCTACTTGTTTGTGAATTGCAACTTTTGATCATTTTCCCTGCTTCACCCACCTAATTACCAAATGCTTTAGACCAGGTCTACAAACAGGTCTAAAACATTCGGTAATTATTAGTGAATTCCCCTTTGATTCCACTGACCAAACCATCAGTAGACTAGTCTAAACTGCTTACTGAATTGAGGCCAATTGTGTTTAAGTGTTACCTTTACTTTTTTGCACAGTGTATTATAATAGCTGTTGTGATGAGGATTGACAGCGCTCCACCGCAGACGTACACAGTCATTGATTATACGTATGAGAACTAGTGATTGCTTTCTGCTGATATGGCGTCCTGTGATAATTGCCTTGGAATCTAATAACTGATAATGAGTGTATGTGTGAGCGCTTTAACCTATCGTTTTACATTTAGTATATATATTTAGCTATGTGAATCAGCGGTTGTAGCATTGATACGGTTTCCCCCTCCCCCGCCGCCGCCACAATTCTAACTATCCTCCGTCACAAAAGCCTCTTTTCAATTCAGGCCCGAAATGGGAAGTTACTGGTATTTCGCCATTACTTAGAGGAAGCTTAATAGACCAGAAAGCCTTTTAATTTAAAGTTGTCGATGTTGTTTGTTATGCTTCTTAGGATTCAAAGGGGAACCATAAAAGGGAGTTGCGAGATTTTCGAGTGACGGATTGCCGCCGTCGCCCAGGAAAGGGCTGCTAACCCTCGGAGTTTGCGTTCGGCGGCGCGCAGCGCAGGAAACGCTCTCCTGAAAACGTGCCTTAATTACCCGGAAACATCTCGGCTCTGCGGTGCTCAGTTCCACTTGCATGAACTTTATTTAGGAATTTACAAATTGAGGCCGTAAACAGCTCCCATTACGCTAGTCGATGCATCTAAAGTGGATCTGAGCGCTGAAGCCTCTCTGATCGCAGGTGTGAGACGATCCGCTGACAATAACATGTACAAAATAACCCCAATGCCAGGCCGGGGTCTGCAGCGCCACCCGGGAGCAACAGCACATCATTTCATTGCGCCTGGTGTTCTGTTTCTGATGCTGAAACTAGGATAATTACTGTAAAAGTGTATCCTGAATTATTTACTGTATTTTGCTATGTCTCTACAGGGCCTCTTTACTGCATTCTACTGTGTGTCACTACAGGGCCTCTTTACTGCATTCTACTATGTGTCACTACAGGGCCTCTTTAGTGCATTCTGCTATGTGTCACTACAGGGCCTCTTTACTGCATTCTGCTATATGTCACTACAGGGCCTCTTTACTGCACTCTACTATGTGTCACTACAGGGCCTCTTTACTGCATTCTGCTATGTGTCACTACAGGGCCTCTTTACTGCACTCTACTATGTGTCACTACAGGGCCTCTTTACTGCATTCTGCTATGTGTCACTACAGGGCCTCTTTACTGCATTCTGCTATATGTCACTACAGGGCCTCTTTACTGCATTCTGCTATATGTCACTACAGGGCCTCTTTACTGCATTCTGCTATATGTCACTACAGGGCCTCCTTACTGCATTCTGCTATATGTCACTACAGGGCCTCCTTCCTGCATTCTGCTATTTGTCACTACAGGGCCTCTTTACTGCATTCTGCTATATGTCACTACAGGGTCTCTTTACTGCATTCTACTATATGTCACTACAGGGCCTCTTTACTGCATTCTGCTATATGTCACTACAGGGCCTCTTTACTGCATTCTGCTATGTGTCACTACAGGACCTCTTTACTGCATTCTGCTATGTGTCACTACAGGGCCTCTTTACTGCATTCTGCTATGTGTCACTACAGGGCCTCTTTACTGCATTCTGCTCTATGTCACTACAGGGCCTCTTTACTGCATTCTGCTCTATGTCACTACAGGGCCTCTTTACTGCATACTACTATGTGTCACTACAGGGCCTCTTTACTGCATTCTACTATATGTCACTACAGGGCCTCTTTACTGCATTCTGCTATATGTCTCTACAGGGCCTCTTTACTGCATTCTACTATGTGTCACTACAGGGCCTCTTTACTGCATTCTGCTATATGTCACTACAGGGCCTCTTTACTGCATTCTGCTATGTCACTACAGGGCCTCTGTACTGCATCCTACTATATGTCACTACAGGGCCTCTTTACTGTATTCTGCTATATGTCACTACAGGGCCTCTTTACTACATTCTGCTATATGTCACTACAGGGCCTCTTTACTGCATTCTGCTATATGTCACTACAGGTCCTCTTTACTGCATTCTACTATATGTCACTACAGGGCCTCTTTACTGCATTCTGCTATATGTCACTACAGGTCCTCTTTACTGCATTCTGCTATATGTCACTACAGGACCTCTTTACTGCATCGTACTATATGTCACTACAGGGCCTCTTTACTGCATTCTGCTATATGTCACTACAGGGCCTCCTTACTGCATTCTGCTATATGTGACTACAGGGCCTCTTTACTGCATTCTCCTATATGTCACTACAGGGCCTCTTTACTGCATTCTGCTGTATGTCACTACAGGCCTCTGTACTGCATTCTGCTATATGTCACTACAGGGCCTCTTTACTGCATTCTGCTATATGTCACTACAGGGCCTCTTTACTGCATTCTGCTATATGTCACTACATGGCCTCTTTACTGCATTCTACTATATGTCACTACAGGTCCTCTTTACTGCATTCTGCTGTATGTCACTACAGGGCCTCTTTATTGCATTCTGCTGTATGTCACTACAGGGCCTCTTTACTGCATTCTGCTATAGGTCACTACAGGGCCTCTTTACTGCATTCTGCTATATCTCACTACAGGGCCTCTTTACTGCATTCTGATATATGTCACTACAGGGCCTCTTTACTGCATTCTGCTATAGGTCACTACAGGGCCTCTTTACTGCATTCTGCTATAGGTCACTACAGGGCCTCTTTACTGCATTCTGCTATAGGTCACTACAGGGCCTCTTTACTGCATTCTGCTATAGGTCACTACAGGGCCTCTTTACTGCATTCTGCTATATGTCACTACAGGACCTCATTACTGCATTATACTATATGTCACTACAGGGCCTCTTTACTGCATTCTGCTATGGCACTACAGGGCCTCTTTACTGCCAGGTCATGCATCTTGCATACTCTTGCAGCTGGTTGCAATTTGCTACAAGGTAGGAATCCTTCCTTGAGGCTGGCAATGTAGACAGCCCCCTTGGGTGATATGCTGTCTGCGGTTCTCTAACCACCCCCAAAGGGTGCAGTTGTTTTGCTCCTGAGTGGTGTCAGCACTTGGGGTGCTGTCAGTGCTGCCCTCCATTCTTGGAGTCATGACAGACCTCCTGCGGCTCCCCAGCTGAGATGCACAGTATTTTGTGTGGGCCGCTCCTGCAGGGCATAGCAGTGAGTTAAGGCTCATACACACATCAGACTATAGTCTTTGGAAAATGAAAGATCACAGACCAATCTTACCACCCTTCCTGTAGTATAAGAGCCATAGTCTACACAGTCTTTTCTATGGAGCTGAACTTCACATCAGAAAAAAATCTTTGCAAGATGCTGCACACACAGATGCTGTACAGACACAAAAGATCAGTATCTGCAAAAGATCTGTTCCTGCCAAAAATCCATTCCTGCAAATTGCAATGAGATTTTTTTCTGATGTGAAGTTCAGCTCCATAGAAAAGACTGTGTAGAGTATGGCTCTCATACTACATGAAGGGTGGTAAGATTGGTCTGTGATCTTTCATTTTCAAAAGACTATGGTCTGATGTGTGTATGGGGCCTTAGCCTCAGACCCTGCTCATTCTGGCAAGCTTATGCACTGTGCATTTGTTGTGCCCTTTTAATTAGTCAATAGACAACTGGCAGCCATTATAGCAGTCAGGTGATGCCTGGTCTTAGCACTCACCTCTCTTTTTTGTACGCAGGTCAGTGCCTCTCTGCAGAGT
This sequence comes from Hyperolius riggenbachi, assembly GCF_040937935.1. Classification (NCBI taxonomy): domain Eukaryota; kingdom Metazoa; phylum Chordata; class Amphibia; order Anura; family Hyperoliidae; genus Hyperolius; species Hyperolius riggenbachi. Next base: position 314,823,226 of record NC_090652.1, read on the forward strand.
TCCACTTTAATGTTTGTGATAGAAGCGGGAAGATGTGATCTCTGGAATCTGGATATTAATCTGCGGCGGCGGCAGCTGCAGCATCCCGGGGGTTAATCGCGATTGTTTGTGATTTTCACTCCCACAATCAGCGCGGCGCTGTGTGTCGTATCTGCGGCAATTTAACTTTAATTACTGCTCGACTCTGGCAGAGGAAGCCGCAATCACCAGCGGTACTCAGCACTGCGCCGCCAACATGGCGGGAAATCGCACGCCGCGGCCTCCTGCGACTGCCAGCAAAACACAGAAATCATTCCCCAAATTATTCACACTTTTAAAGTGGCCCTGTCACTAGCTCAGCCCGGTATGCTAGTTACAGGGCTGTCTAGGCTGAGATTAGCCTCTCTCTCCTCACTCATGCTGGTTACAGGGTTGTCTATGCAGGGATTGGCCCCTCTCCCCTCACTCTGCCCATTATGCTGGTTACAGGGTTGTCTAGGCAGGGGTTGGCCCCTCTCCCCTCGCTCATGCTAGTTACAGGGTTCTCTAGGCTGGGATTGGCCCCTGTCTCACCTCGCTCAGCCCCTGCAGGATGCATCGTTAGCAGCTGTGCGTCGACGCCGCAGAAGTCTGTGGAGCGCATCGCTGTGCAGCTGGCGGCAGGATACTTGCAATGCATCCCGCCATGGCTGATTACATTCACATTCCACCTTCGCTAAAAAACTGCTATAAACACACATCAGCAATGTGCAAATCTCTGTGTAATATAATGCAAATACAAACGCACTTTCCACATCTGTCTTTAAAGGGATACTTAAAGGAACACTGTTAATTAAAACAACTTTTTTTTAGACTCTTTATTACACATTACCACTAGTGCTAGGGGCACTTTATTTATTCATCCAGTTTTCTCCCTCTCTCCCTGCTTAAAAATCATCCTTCATTCCTCACAAATAAACTTCACTGTGTGTCACAGCATGCAGGAGAGTCTGAGGAGGTAGACAAGCTGATCAGAAGAGGTACAGGTAGCTAGATGTAAGGTAATATAACTAGCAGTCAGGGGTGATGTGTATACACTATTCCTGACTGACTGACTGGCTGCTTGTGATGTGAAAGTGGATCCGAGATAAACTTTTACTCATTGCATAATTGTGTTCCTTACATATAGTTTATAGGGTATTCCTCAAGCCAAATACGTATTTTTTTTGTTTGTTTTTGTTTTAATACTTTAATTCCCTATAAACTAAACAAGCCTCGCCCTTGGCACTTCATGTAGCAAGGGCTTATGGGAGCTCAGTCTGGGCAGGAGGTTACTAGCCATACATTTCAGAGGCAGAGGGGAGGAGGGAGCAGGAGAGGGGAGTGAGCGGAGGGCTGGAGATGCAGTTGCAGCTTGCCTGTGTGTAATGTAACAAACTAAACATGGCTGCCCTATCCTGGCTGCACCTATGCCTAGCTACCCTATCCTGGCTGCACCTGTACCTAGCTAACCTATCCTGGCTGCACCTGTACCTAGCTAACCTATCCTGGCTGCACCTGTACCTAGCTAACCTATCCTGGCTGCACCTGTACCTAGCTAACCTATCCTGAAGGCACCTATACCTAGCTAACCTATCCTGAAGGCACCAATACCTATCTATCTATCTATACTGAAGGCACCTATATCTAGCTACCTATACTGAAGGCACCTATACTGGCGGCACCTTTACTTAGCTCCCTATACTGCCTATACTGGCTGCGCCTATACCTAGCTCCCTATACCAGGAGCACCTATAGCTAGCTATCTATACTGGGGGCAACTACAGCTGGCTACCTATACTAGGGGCACCCATACCTGACTACCTATACCGAGGGCGCAGTATGGGTTTGCGAGTCACTGGAGGGGGCGGGGGGGGCACAATTTTCACTCCCCTGTCCTGGGTGCAATTTAGCCTAGAAACTGCCCTGACTCTGGTATGGCCATGTGACCGTTTTCAGTAGGCATCTTCCCCTCAGGGCTGTACAGGGGAAGTCTCTCATCACATGATCTCCCTAGAAAGCACCTGAGAAGCACTTCCTCCCTCCACAGCCTAGGAGAGATCAGGCAGGAGGCACTTCCTGTTCAGCACTTTTATGTTTGGGTGCAGCAGAGTGGCACAGCCAATGATGATTATGCAAATTAGATTTTTAAATGTTGGTTCCTCAAGAAGCAGAATTTGCAGGGATTGAGACAGAACTTGGGAGGGGTAATCAGATTTTGGAGCTGCTGGTGATTGATTGACTGGAATCAAATTCAGTTTGGGACTTGCAGTACCAGCTTCTGTCTGTAGAGGTCAGTGTTACAACTGTGGTTGATACCGAGCTGGGTGTACAGCGACATCTGCTGGCCAGAATACTAAAGTCTTCCAGAGCACACGTTCTATGGAACACTCTTCTAAAGAGTTGTAAAGGGAGGCAGTTTGTAAAAAAAATCTCAGCTGTCTTTTCCACTTTCCAAATCCAGCTCCTCTCGTGGAAAGTTTCGGTTCCCAGGAGATCTGGGCTTGAAAGGCTCAGAAGTGCCGTAGTATGGTATATCTCAGTGATCAGAAGCCGATCTCGCCTGCAGAAGCGCTAAACCGCCAGTTCTTGACGTAGTCGTCATTTGAAATCCTGCAAATTTCACTTTTAAGTGTCATTCATTGAGAAAAGTGATGGCTGGAACATTTGAAACAAACTTTCAGCTCAAAAACATCTCACATCCTTTTCTCACTCAGGAGGACACAACTAAATGTTGTTCCAACACTATGGAACTCCCTACCTCCACCCATTAGGGCAGCCCCTCCTTCAACATCTTCAAGAAAGCCCTCAAAACTCACCTTTTCACTCTGGCCTACTACCCCTCACAAGTGCTCTAAACCTACAGCTGAACTCTGGTCCCCTACCATTCGTGTCCTTACCTCTCCCTCTAGATTGTAAGCCTTTGGGCAGGGTCCTCCTCCTTTTGCGTCCTACCTGATCTGGCACCTCCATTACTGTAAACCCATGCCATGCATTTGAGTGAACCTAACTTGCCTAATCTCCATGCTGCATCCAGTGACTGACTAAGCATTACCTTGTACTCATACTGTGCTGTGTGATCTGGTTTTCTTGTATTCCTGTATTGTCATATTGCTGTATGTCACCCCTAAATATTGTCTGTAACCTAAATTAATGTTCAGCGCTGCGTAATATGTTGGCGCTTTATAAATACAATAAATAATAAAAAATAATAATAATGTTAATACATGCTCTGATAATATATCATCTGGACTATTGTAACATACTACTTTGTGGACTACGTTCTAACAGACCGGCCCCTCTCCAGTCGGTACTGAACTCAGCTGCTCCTCTCATTCATCTTTCTTCTCCCTCTTCCTCTGCTGCTCCTCTCTATCAAGCTCTCCATTGGCTCCTAATTAACTGGAGGATTCAGATCAAACTCTTAACCCTAACCTACAAAGCTCTCCACAATCTCTCTCCCCTGTACATCTCCTCACTAGTCTCCAGATACCAACCCAACCGCAATCTCAGATCTGCACAACCTCCTTCTTTTGTCGTCCTCTAGAATCATCTGCTCAAATTCACGTATACAAGATTTCTCACGTGCTTCACCCCTCCTCTGGAATCCCCTTCCACATCACATCGGACACTCTCCAACCTCTGAAATCTTTAAGCGCTCCCTCAAAACTCACTTTTTCTGACAAGCATATGGTCTAACTTAAGCCATTTCCCCCCTCTTGACCTCTGGCCAAATTACACTCCTATTAGATAACCTCAAACACACTGCTTCTAGATATACATATTCTATACTATCCCACCTCATGTCCTCCCCCCATTAGATTGCAAGCGCTCTCTCGCTCTTTAGTGTCTTGGATTTTCTATACATTTTTTTCATCAAGATCTTCAATCAAGATCTTCTGGCTCTGATCCGGGGACATCTAATCCCGATCTTCCAGGTTCTACACCTCTAGATTTCCCAATCCATATTCAGCCCCCTCTGCTGTCTGCTGGAGGTGTTACAAGTTAGGGATGGCCAATTGGATGCAAGTGATTTTGAGTTATGCAAATTGTATGCTAATTTTATAGAAACGTATGCAGCAAGGAATGGACAGAGTTATTGGTGTAACTTTTGAAATATTGACCTTGGAGTCCATCTTCTCTACACTGAAAAAAATGAATTAAAATACTAAACATCTTTATTAAAGAGTACCTGTAGTGAAAATAATATAATGAATAAAATAGCTTAAATTTTTAGAATATTAATTTATGAATGATTTAGTATGTGTTTGGCTCTTGTAAAATCGTTCCTCTCCCCGATTTATTTTCTACAATTCATCACAGGTGGTGACATCTTTAGTCCTGTCAGGTGCAGCTCTGCGGAATGTTTGTTTCTCAGAGTTCCAAAGCCAGTTCAAAATATACCTGGTCTCTCAGAATGCTCTATGGGAGAATTCCACCTAAGTAGCCTAGGGTAAGGGTGCATATACACATGCAATTTTGATTGGCCAATAATTGACCAATTTTACCACCTCTGTGTAGTATGAGGGCCAACAGATTTTGAATTCTATGAACAGATTGTGTAGGGAAACCCTCATTTTACATGGAGGTGGTAAAATTGGCCAATGATTGGTCAATCAAAATTGGATGTGAGTGCTTGGCTTGAGTATCATTGGGAGGGTCGGAGCTACAGACCAATATACAGCAATATATAAATATAGGAAGTGTTTCTAATGCTGAAACTGGGTAAATTCCCATAAAGCGGGTATCCTGAATAATATGTCACTACAGGGCCTCTTTAAGGCCAGCTGAATAACTAAAATATAAAAAATTCTGTATCATTACTTGAGACTTTTTTCATCCAAAATGTTTAGGCAAACACTTAATTATTGCAATAAGTTACCACTTGGTTATTGGAAGGGCTGGGAGAACTAAGGAATGATTTGTATTGGATTTGCCCCAAAACTGCCATCTTCGTGGGACAGCCTCACTTCATCAGGAATAGAGCTATTCTAGGAATACAATGTAAAAATGAGATGCATACCTACTAAAGCGTTACTGAAAGCTAAACCAGCAGTTTATGCTGATGATAAATGGTGTTGAAGGCCCCTCCTTCGTTTAGAGATAGTTGATCGCCAATCGTCATCAAGATACTGTAGACTTTCATCATATTCACCTCGATGTTTTGGAGGTTGGTACCTCGTCAGTTAATATTATACTCACCGCTGGACTGCTGACTAAATTAAGTAAATTACAGAATTTCGAGAAACTTCTATGTGGCCACCGGAACCTACCTTATTGCTGCGTGTCCTGGAGAAATGCAAAAACGTCACAGGAATATTTCATAAAGTATCTAAAATAACCCAAACTTTTCCTGTGGACGTTCTATAAATATATATCAAACTCAGCACACCATCGCCAGAGGATTGTAGCGTATTACAGCCAGCAATATATTACAGCAAATAATGTTAATAAGTGTTGTGTAGTGTAATATATTGCTGGTTGTTTTATGCTGCAATCCTCTGGTGTGGAATACGTCATCTTTCTATGTATGAGCTGCAGTATATATTCTGTCCACAGAAGGTGATTTGTGGTAAAAGCCACAGGAACACTCTCCAGCCACCGATGCGTTCAGTATATTAAGGCCAGTTCATAATGGACCTGAGCATTGCGATGCATTTTAAAGGGACACTGAAGTGAAAGGGAGACGGAGGCTGCCATATTTACGGTATTTCCTTTTTAACAATACCAGTTGCCTGGCTGTCCTGCTGATCCTCTCCCTCGTAGACCCTGAACAAGCATGCAGCAGATGAGGTGCTCTGACTGATGCGTGACTGGTTTAGCTGCATGCTTGTTTCTGGCGTGTGATTCAGACACTACTGCAGCCAAAGAGATCAGCAGGACAGCCAGGCAACTGGTATTGTTTAACAGCAAATCAATAGGACAGCCTCCATATTCTTCTCATTTTAGGGGTTCATTAAAGGGCAACTGAAGCGAGAGGGATATGGAAGCTGCCATATTTATTTCCTTTTAATCAATGCACATTGCCTGGCAGTCCTGCTGATCCTCTGCCTCTAATACATTTAGCCAGAGCCCATGAACAAGCATGCAGCACATCTGGTGTTTCTGACATTATTGACAGATCTGACAAGATTGGCTGCATGCTTGTTTCTGGTGTTATTCAGACACAATTGCAGCCAAATAGATTAGCAGGGCTGCCAGGCAACTGGTATTGTATAACAGGAAATCAATATGGCAGCCTCCATATCCCTCTCACTTTAGCACAACTCTCATGCCTCTGTCGTGGAGTCCAGCCCAGAGGCTCGACATTCATCTGATAAACAGTGACTACAGCCACTGCCCAAAAAAATCAGCAGATTGCTTTAACCGAACAGATAACGATGTGAACTGGCCCATAGGAAATGACTGCCGTTTTCTCAGTCTGCTGCCAGATCCGTCAAATACAATGTGATCCAGACCTTCTACTGTTCATGTTATTAGTAAAAATATTGCTAAAGTTGATTCATATTTTAATTTATTTGAGGTACATGATGTGATGTCAGAGATATCTCCACCCATTTGGGTTCTGTCCCTATTAAGCCTGCTACACACATTCAATTATGATTGGCCAATCACTGACCAATTTTACCCCCTCCCTGTAGTAGGAGGGTCAACAGAGTTTAAATACTATGAGCAGATTGTGTAGGCAACCTCTTCTACTGCATAGAGGTGGTAAGATTGGTCAGTGATTGGCCAATCATAATTGGCATTATGTGCCAAGCTTAAAGAGGAACTCCAGTAAAAATAATGTAATAAAAAAGTGGTTCATTTTTACAGTAATTATGTATAAATGATTTAGTCAGTGTTTGCCCATTGTAAAATCTTTCCTCTCCCTGATTTACATTCTGTCATTTATCACATGGTGACATTTTTACTGTTGGCAGGTGACGTAGCTGCTGCTTGCTTTTTTGGCAGTTGGAAACAGCTATTTCCCACAATGCTACAAGGTTTACAGACAGGAAACTGCCAGGAGTATGTACTTTTCTTGTTTCTCATGGGAGGGGTGTCACCACAATATCAGCCATACAGCGCCCCCTGATGGTCTGTTTGTGAAAAGGAATAGATTTCTCATTAAAAGGGGGTATCAGCTACTGATTGAGATAAAGTTCAATTCTTGGTCTGAGTTTCTCTTTAAGGGTGCCTACACACATCTAATTTTGATTTGCCAATGTTGCCACTTCCATGTAGTAGGAGAGCTTCCCTACACAATCTGCTCATCTGTTGGCCCTCCTACTACATGGAGGTAGTAAAATTGGCCAATCACAATTGGTTGTGTGTACCAGGCTTAAATTCTTTAAGTTCACCTCTCGCAAGCCTTGTTCACATTGCGTTCCGATCGCGTTAGCATTGGGCGTTTGACGAGTTTTTTTTTTTTTGCGCTTGGGTGGGTGGTGCGTTTTTGTTAAAAGCGCTTCTCTAAGCGCTTTTCCAGAGCATATTTGTTTTTAATCCACTCCCTGACGCAAGTCATGAAGTGAACTCTTTGACCCGGAAAAGAATAAATACAATGGCCTCAATTCACTAAGATCATGCTGGAGATAAGGCAAGAGAAAACTTACCTCCACACAGTGAGAGAGTTACCTTATCTCTTCATTCCTTAAGTTACCCCCTCTGTAGTTAAGTTACCTCCTCTGTAGTTATTTTCACATGTAGTTAATAAACAGCCTGTCTTTAACTCTGGAGTTATTTTAAAGATTGAAGAGTTAACTTAAAGACAGAAGAGGTAACTTTAGGTTTGCCTGAGGTAAAAGGTTTCCTGAATACTACATGCCTCATCACCATGGTGATAACTCTAGAAACGTTAATAAAGACAGGAGACAATCTTAGTGAATTGAGGCCATTGTATTTATTCTTAAAACCGCAATCGTTGCACAAAGCGATTTTGGGAGCGTTTTGCGTTTTTTCTATATCTTCCAGTGAGAAGGAATCGCCCCGAAAATGGTCCAGGCGGCGCTTTTCTGATCGGAAAGCTAACGGAACACCCCAATCTGAACTAGCGCATAAGAAAGCACAGTGTCAGCACTTTCAGGGCAATTTTTTAAAAATCGCCAGCGCTTGAAAAAACGAAAAAGCGCCTCTAGTGTGAACGATCCCTCAGTGATTTTCCACTCGGTATTTTCAAACTCTGACTCTGATTGTGACTCAATTCGCTTTTTCCAAACTTCCAGCTGAGAAAATCAGACAAGCAATTTCTCCTTTCAACGTTTTTGTTTTTATCATTTCATTTATTTCTGAAGTTTTTTTTTTCCATTTTTGTCTTTTACTTTGTACAATATATAAAAAATACAGGGTACCAAAAAAAGGAGTTCACAGTGTCTAAAGGCAGTGATTACAGTCTGTCACATTCCTCTACAGTACCATGGCAAGTTCAATTGCATAGGAAGGTAATGAGTGTTCAGCGCAGAGACCGCTAATCATCAGCAAAGCTTCGCAGGACGAGGGGCCGAGCGCTGGGAGCGGGGGAGGGGCCGAGCGCTGGGAGCGGGGGAGGAGCATGGCGGCTTACCAATCGCCACTTGCCACGCTGTCAGTCTTTCCGCGGGGTTCCAGGCCGTCCGCGTTCAGAGCTGGATGCAGTCGGACATTTTTTGGGGGGCGTAAGGCCGAGAGAACGCAGCTGGTGGGGGGGAGGGGAAGCGACAATAGGATTACAATCCTGCCCCTGCTCCGCAGAGCTTACAATCTAATCCGAGCGTATTACAAAGACAAAACAGCTGTACATGTAAGGCATGTCGGAGTTATTTCGCGTCCACCTTGCTCGCAGGCCAGCTCCGCCCACAACTGATATCTAATGATCATCGTAATGTGCTACTTACAGTTATGAAAAACTTCACGTAAAAAAATGTACAATTACACATCATTATGACTTCTATTGATTTTGCGTAATCCATTTGTAATTTGGCGTAATTATGAGTTATACACATTGAAATCAATACTGCCGGTTATATGTTATAATGAGGTATGTAGTAAAGTGTAACGCAGCAAAAATGTCATTTTACCCAGTTTAACAAAAATGTTTTTCCTTTGAATGTTTAAAATCTATTTTCTCAAACAACCCGGACTTTTTGAATAATTTGTTGACAATAGCATCTATGGGGGGGGGGGGGGGGGGTTGCTATTAACCGGTAAAGTTGGAGGTATTGACTTCAATGTAAATTATGAAACAATTGTAACTATGCAAAAGTATGGATCCTAATTAAGGTTATCAAGTAAAATTCATTGTGATTTTTTTAAATGAAATTTTGCATTACAATTTCGTATCATCATTGCAAGTCGTGATGCAGAATTACGATTATGTGAGATTGGCGCTCAACACTACTGATATCTCAGTTATTCAGTGGCTGCCACAGACTCTAAAGGTGCCCACACACCATACAATTTTTTTTCTTAATTAAATTCAAGAATTATAATCAATTTTTCTGATGGACTGTAACAGTTCAAAAATCTGACCAATGTACCACACAAATGCTTGTTCAATTTTTTCCATGAAAAATGACTGAAAACTCTGAAAAATATGCTTGAGTCTATACAACGAGAAATTGGCAATCTACCCTACACTATTCAATCTTAATAAAAATTGATCTGGAAAATCCACCACTCCTGATCTTTAATAAAACAAAACCCCCCAAAAAACAACCTAACCGTAAATTCTAAGAAAAAAAAAAAGCGCTTTCTGTACAATTGATCATTTTTACTGAATTGCTGCAAAACTAGGATCATTTTAGTGTATCGCGTGTGGCCACCTTAAGGTGGGGTTCACACAACTGGCTTGATAAACTAAGACAAATAGCATGCCTTATTAGAGCTAACACACCTTATTAGAGTTAGCATGCCTTATCAGAGTTAATGCACCTTATCCGAGTAGCATAACGAGCGCCACGAACATTTGCATTTAATTGGCAATGAGGAGAGCTCCACTCGTCCTGCCCTGAGGGTCCAACAGCTTTAAAGGACATTGTCCCCGCTCTTTGATTGGCTCAATAGGCTGCCTGTCAAGTGACAGCCAACCTATTGGGCCAATCAAAGTGCGGGGATAATGTCCTCTAAAGTGATTGGACCCGCAGGGGCTCAGGGCTGGACGAGTGGAGCTCTCGTCATTGCCAATTAGCAGGCATATGTTCATAGCGCTCGTTATGCTACTCTGATAAGGCGTGTTAACTCTGATAAGGCATGCCATTTGTCTTAGTGAATTAAGCCCTATGAGTGTTGCGCTGCGACCTGGAGAAATTATAACACACAAAAAACGTGCACGCTACTTATGTAGCATGAAGAATTACCATGCAACATGCTCATTATCGCCCACGTTATCCAGAGACGCTGCGTGGAAACCCATTACAAGGCAATCGTGTCCGTACAGCAACGCGTATAGCGTAAACGCACACTAATCCTGGATTCTCATATTTCTCGGTGGACCGGCGATGTGTCGCCAGTGGATTCCCCGAATCATGGAACAGTCACCGCTCCCCGATAAATATAGATGGACTTGACTCTCCGCTGTCCCCTCAATATGACATCATCACTTCTGGGTGAGAGTAACCGTAACCGGAGACGTATGGACAAAAGACTACATTCTAAATAACTGCAGAGTTTCTTGTTTTCTTTTAAAAATGATTTAAAAATTTAGTTTTCTTTTAAAAATAAATGATTTTGAATTGTAATATTTATAGGAAATGAAATTTGGAAATGATGTTTCTCTGTGTTTCAGCCATTGCACAAAATGCTGTTGAAGAGTAGTCCCTGCTCCCAACTCCTTTTGCTTTTTGGAGCAATTTTATCTCAGTGCCTGTGAGGATGAAGGCTTAAAGGAATACTGTAGGGGGTCGGGGGAAAATGAGTTGAACTTACCCGTGGCTTGTAATGGTCCCCCGCAGACACCCTGTGCCCGCACAGCCGCTCACCGATGCTCCGGCCCCGCCTCTGGCTCACTTCTGGAATTTCCGACTTTAAAGTCAGAAAACCACTGCGCCTGCGTTGCCGTGTCCTCGTTCCCGCTGATGTCACCAGGAGTGTATTGCACAAGCCCAGTATGGTCTGTGTCTGCACAGTACACTCCTGGTGACATCAGGGGAAGCGAGGACACGGCAACGCAGGCGCAGGAGTTTTCTGACTTTAAAGTCAGAAATTCCAGAAGCGAACCGGAGGCGGGGCCGGAGCATTGGGGGTGGCTGCGCGGGCACAGGATGTCTGCGGGGGGCGGAGCATCGGTGAGTGGCTACACGGGCACAGGATGTCTGCGGGGGACCATTAGAAGCCCCGGGTAAGTTCAACTCATTTTCCCCCGACCCCCCTACAGTATCCCTTTAAAGGGAACCTAAACTGAGGGATATGGAGGTTCCCTTTTAAACAACACCAGTTGCCCTGCAGCCTTGATGCTCTCTTTGGCTGCAGTAGTGGCTGAATAACACACCTGAAACAAGCATGCAGCTAATCCAGTCTGACTTCAGTCAGAGCACCTGATCTGCATGCTTGTTCAGGGGCTGTGGCTGAAAGTATTAGGCCCATTCACAATTGAGCGTTTTGCCGACGATTTCAGCAAAACGCTCAAATGCTAGCGCTTTTGAAAGCGCTAGTGTTATGAAACCCTATGGGCCGGTTCTTACTTGGGCGATTTGCGCTAATCGCAGCAAATCGCCCAAAAACGCTAAATGCAAACGCGTAGCCTGCACCATTTTCAGGCCATTTCCTGGCGATCGCGTTTCAGTGCTATAGAAGCGCTAAACGTGAAAAAAATCGATAAGTGTGAATGGCAATTTTTTTCGCGTTAATCGCGCAAAATCGTCATAGCAAAACGCTGGCAAAAGCGCTACCGTTTTGCGATCAGCAAGTGTGAATGGGCTCTTAGGGCTGGTGCACACCAGAGCGGTTCTGGAGCGTTTTTTAAAACGCTTGCAGGGGGAAAACCGCTTGGCTAATGAAAGTGAATGGGCTGGTGCACACCAGAGCGGCTCGTATTTTCCACAAACGCAAACTTGGGGGCTGCAACATTTTTTAGATTTCTGAGGCATTTCTGTCTCAATGTTAAAGTATAGGAAAGTGGAAAACTGATCTGGAAAACGGCAGATCAGAGCGGTTTTCCAGGTGTTTTTGTTACAGAAGCTAACAGCTCTACTGTAACAATATACGAAATCTGCTACACAAAAACACTCCAAAAAATAAAGGATAAAGTATAAATATTTGGGGGATGCCAGATATGCAGCAAGTCAGATTCATAATATACTGCCCTGGGCTGATTCTGTGAGCACACTACCCATTACTGGAGGGAGGAGAAGAAATAGGAACGGGGGAATCGGGGGGGGGGGGGGGGGGGGGGTTATGCGGAGAAATGTTGCTAAACTCAAGTGAAACTTTTGCAGTGCATATATAGTTCTGGGGGGGTATTTGCAGTTTGTTTTGGTAACACTTGTGACTTGTAACCTGCTCGCTTTCTGCATGCTATTCGGGGTACCGGCTGGGGTATGGGCTAAAGACCGCAAGCTGCATCTGCTGGTGAGACCTATGCTTCCTGTGCATGCTGTTGCCTGATTATTGCATGCAAACCCCTGTATATTGAGCACTGTGCGTTTTGATCTGGCTTAGTTGCTGCTGTCCATGCTTGCTTGCTGTACTGAGGGAATTGCCTGTCATCTGTGACTTGCTTGTGCATGGCTGCTGTGCTACAGTATCATCCAGGCTGCACAGATATGTGGACAGAGCAGCACACTATAGCTTAGTCCCTGTGTGTGCTCGCTTGCTGAACTGAAGGAACTGCCGATCATAGTGACTTGCTTTTGCATGGCTGCTGTGCTACAGTATCATCCAGGCTGCACAGATATGTGGACAGAGCAGCACACTATAGCTTAGTCACTGTCTGTGCTCGCTTGCTGAACTGAAGGAACTGCCGATCATAGTGACTTGCTTGTGCATGGCTGCTGTGCTACAGTATCATCCAGGCTACACAGATGTGGACAGAACAGCACACTATAGCTTAGTCACTGTCTGTGCTCGCTTGCTGAACTGAAGGAACTGCCGATCATAGTGATTTGCTTGTGCATGGCTGCTGTGCATTAGCAGGAGCTGCATTGACTTTACTGTACTGTTTTTGAAGTACAGTGCATTATACTGTACCATTGTTTAAGATACAGTACCACACAATACTTTATGTGCTTGAGTATGACAATTTCTGATATAATAAGCTTTCCTGGGACCCTTGGAGTTAACTATGAAGGGATTCTATTGTACTAACTGTCCCCCCAAAATGTATGACCTGAAGTGGAATTGATGGACTGAGGGGGGTGCACATAAAACAGCAGCATTTTGCAGAGTTCACCAGAGAAAGCGGATTTTGAGATTTGACTCTTGATTTCTCACACTTTCTGTGGGTGAGGAATAAGACGTATCCCCAGCTAGATAACACGATGATATCAGCGCAGCATAAGTCGCCTTATGCATTTTTATCTCTCCATTTAGTTATATGTGAAGCCAAAATGTTGCATCTCTGGCAGAAATAATCCATTTATTCTATAAGTTGTTCAGGATTAAAGCTGTGACTCTTCAGATGAATTCTCTATAAGGCTAGGTCCACACTAGACCCGGTTGCAGGACGGACACTGCAGTCCGGATCAGGGGAAGTACCCACCGTACTGCAAACTGATGAAAGTGCATCAGTTTTGCATCAGTTTCCGTTCAGGTTTTTCCCTGACAGAAAACGTCTCCATCATTAGGAAGGAGTGGGAGGATTTTTTTGGGCCAATCATAAAGCTCAGGCTATCCGTTTTCACATCCGTTTTTTGCCTGTGGAGCTGGAGATGCGTTTTCTCATTGCTTTCACTACCCCTGCGTGTATCCGTGGTCCTGATCCGTTGCATGAAAATGCAGGAGATCCGGACCTTCCGTTCAGGTTTTGAAAACGGATCCCCGCAAACGCAGACGGATCCATTTTTTACTTGGGTGAGGCTGGCTGCTATTTTCAACATTAGTATCCGGGACTCCGTTTTTCATCAGGTTTGAAAAACGCAGCCACGGATACGTTTCCGGACCTAGTGTGGACCAGCTCTAACTGCACTTCATAGAAATGCAAAGATTAAAAAAAATGGATTTAAAATTATGCTGGAAAAATGGCAAAAACAATCTAACTTCAACCGATCACAGACGCCCACCTCAGTACTCTGCTGGGAGTGGCATGGGGCAATGTATACACAACAGGACAGGATAATGGTTACTGACTTCCCAGCAAGGTGTGCAGATGACTTGGAGAAAATGAAGGGAATTTTCATTATAAGCAGCCCTTTTAATCTATTGTACGATATGTATTCAGCCTAACCACAGACGTAAGATAACGGTTGTAAGGAATGCGCAATCTTCACTGATGACACCCTGGTAACAATCTGCAATAATGCTGACCTACTGTAATGCTGGTCATACACAGAGCAATCTGAACGACCAATTATTCTGTGGCCTCTGTTACAAGAGCTAAAACAAATCGGATTTTAAATGACACTGAAGCAAAAAGAAACAAAAAAAAAACAAAACAAAACAACTTATGATATAATGAACTGTATGTGTAGTACAGATAATTAATAGAACATGAATAGCAAAGAAAATAATTTCATATTTTTATTTACAGTTATAACGCTTTTTTTTTTTTAATAACATAGCATCATACTCTAATATTTGCAGTTTATACACTATACTCTGTATTTTATGAAACAGAGCAGAGCTAATGACCCTTTAAACTTCCCTGCAGTAAAACCTTATCTGAAGTTGTCTTTCACTGTTTCTTTGATGTGTAAGTGCCTCAGAAAACAGCACTGCTCTCTGGGTAAATTAGTCGGAGAGCTCAGAGAAGCTCTTTTGCATAGAAAACAATCTTGTTTCCTGTACTGGAAACAATATGAGACTCCTATCTTTGCTACTAATGTTCTGTTTCTTAACTGTACTTCACATACAAATCATTACCGGTATATCATAGGTTTATTTTCACTTCAGATTCCCTTTAAAGGGATTGCTTTTGAAGCACCTGAACGATGGATCGGCCGTGTCAGAGAGATCACACAGAGATCTGACAATCTATGGAGAATTTGCTGCTATATATATAGTATCTCCCATAAATGTTCATCCAATCTATAAATCGATTGTTTGGATAAGTTGATCTGTGTATGGAACAATCTTTCTGCAAACCAGATGTGCCACCTTAAAAGCCCAAAAGAACATCTTTTTTGTATGCAATTAACAGAACATCTTTTTAAATTAATTATGCATAAAATGTAATTTTGAAAACAAACAAACAAAAAACCTGAATGAATCCATATTTATCTTACATTTCCTCCTCAGCGTCCTCTGACTGCCTGCTCCCTTCCCATCAGACTGAAGTCACGCCCCCCACTGGAGACTAACAGCTATGATAGGCTAGGAGTCTGAAGCCACGCCCCCCACTGGAGACTGACAGCTATAATAGGCTATGAGTCTAAAGCCACGCCCCCCACTTTACTGAGACTGACAACTATGATAGGCTATGAGTCTGAAGCCACACACCCCCACTGGAGACTGACAGCTTTGATAGGCTATCAGTTTGAAGCCACGCCCCCACTGGAGACTGACAGCTATGATAGGCTATCAGTTTGAAGCCACGCCCCCACTGGACATTGACAGCTATGACAGGCTATGAGTCAGCAGGGTAGCTTGGCCTTAGCCTAGTCGTTCAGACTGACTGGGAGTGAGCAGGCAGCCGAGGATCTGTGAATCGGTACAGCAGATATTTTCTTTGTTCGTTTTTGCAAAAACTACAATGCATAATTAAAGAGGGACTGTAGTGCAAATAGGAAAATGAATATAATTGCTTACATTTTTTTTATTTACAATATTAATTTATAAATGATTTAGTCAGTGTTTGTCTATTGTAAAATCTTTCCTCTCCCTGATTTACATTCTGAAATGTAACACAGGTGGCGACATCTTTAGTCCTGCCAAGTGATCTCTGAGGAATGTTTAAGTTCGAAAGCCAGTACAAAATATACCTGGTCTCACAGAAAGCTCTGAGGAGCAGAATTCCACATAGCTAAACAGCCTAGGCTGTGACATCACTGGGAGGGCGTGGCTACATACCAATATACAGCAATATATAGCTATAGGAAGTGTTTCTGATGCTGAAATCATTAACATAACCATTCAAGTGAGTATCCTGAATAATGTACTGCATTCTACTATATGCCACTACAGGTCCTCTTTAATTTAAAACAATGTTCTATCGAATTCATTTTGAAAATAAAAGTGATGCTATCTCACAATTAGTCATTATCTGTATACGGCAGCATTTTGGTATTTTTCGGAAATGTCTCGCGGTCTAATTACGATTTTTTTGTTTTTTTTTCCGGTGGAGTACGCGGCACTAAACACGGGCCTGAGGAGGATGGGCGCTAGTTCCGGGCGGAGTGCCTCATGGATTGTTCCGGCAAGGCAGATGATTGCCACTCTTCATCTCGGCACCCGGCCGCCCTCCCCTGGGAGACCGGAGAGACAATTCTCCAGCCAATGTGATGACCTCGAGCAATGACACTAATACAGAGTGCTGAGCGAAATCCAATCTCCTGCAGGCGCGTTCCTGTCACAATGAGGGAGCTGCCGTGTTATTACCAGCAGCGGCGATGCCTACCATTAGACGGTCACGCACGGTTGGACGCCGCAAGTTAACAGATTTCTTTACATTGGATACATGACAGAATGTGATTCTATGGCTCTGCCTGATGTCGCCTCTCCAACCCCTACACAGATCTGGGTAAACTGTATTTCTATTAACCACCTTGACGAGGAGCCGGGGGCCCTTCTGACGAACGCTCACCCCCCCTCCCGGTATTACCGCAGCCAAACAGGCACTGTATGGATCTGCAATCACTGAAACTAAGGCAAGCCACGTATGGTCCGGTGTTAGCCGTGGAGCAGGTGTGCCGACATCCAACCAACACACCATGATTCAGGTACATGGTTTACTGCAAGCTTTCTAAACCAAAGAGTGATATTCATCTATGTAGAGGGAAAGCTCTGGACCACATAGAGGTCCCCTTGTTCCATCGCCGGGCCCCGGTGAAGTTATTCGACCAGCTTGGTGTATGTAAAAAGAGAAACCGAGAGCCAAATATAGTGTAGTAGTGAAAAAAGTACAAGATTATACTCACAAAGCAGGGTTACCTCCAGGCAACCACTGTATGGGCAGGTGAGGAGATTATCCTGTTCCCACTCAGGATTAAGAAGTCACTCTCTGTAGACAGGAGAAAAGTCATGCGTAGTACGATCGGCTCATCTTTGGAAGTACTTTGTGACATGAGTACCTCTGAAGGTTGCCCAAGGATGGTCGAAGACGTATTACACCAAGCTAGTACGTAGAGAAGAACAGAGACACCAAAAGGATAAAATCACGCGCTAAAAAGTTTAAAAACGCTTAGAGGCAGTGGTGGACTTACCTCCTGCAAGCAGACACTAGAAACTGTCTATTCAGTGAGACTGATGTGCCAGGTGTTACCCGGACCGAATACGGTTGTGTGCTCCTATAATCTATTGCCTGGTGAAGCAGGTCTAAAGGGGCCCATACACTCAGCCGATTTTCTGGCCGATCGATCGATTGAAAATCGGTTGGCCAATCGACCGATCGATGGCCGATTTCGATCGATTTCGATGGATTTCCATCGACCATGCAGGATGGAAAATTTAGGTCGATCTGATGAGATTGCTTATCAGTTTGCATTGGCCTTAATGGAAATCTGATGGCAAAAAAATGCCATCAGATCGAATTTCAATAGATTTCAAACTGAAATCTATTGGAATTCTTTCCTGGTAAAAAATGTTCTAAAAACGCATCAGATAGATCATCGGATGCATTTCTTATCTATCTGCTGCCAATCTGACGAGTGTATGGGCACCTTAAGCCTGTGAAAAGCGTTGCAACCCCCCTGGAGTATACCAATACATTTATTTTACTTGAATAGACAGTTTCTTGTGTCTGCTTGCAGGAGGTAAGTCCACCACTGCCTCCTAAGCATTTTTAGCGTTTGAGTTTATCCTTTTGGTACCGCTGTTCTTCTCTACGTACTAGCTTGGTGTAATACGTCTTTGACCATCCTTGGTCAACCTTCAGGAGGTACTCATGTCACAAAGTACTTCCAAAGATGAGCAGATCGTACTACGCATGACTGAACACCCATCTCAGGGACGCAAGTACTTCTGAAGATTGCCAAGAAGTTTCAAAGGCACTTTCCCAAGGAACAGTGGTGGACCAAAAGTATGAAGAGAAGACCAGGAAAACTCTATTGGATCCAGAGCCTTCCCTCAACAAAGGTATCAAACACTTTTCTCTCCGTTTCAAATTTACTTGATGTTTCTTCTTCTAGCAGGATACAGAACTGGATCAGAGCTGTATTGGTAGAGTTCTGATCCAGTTCTGTATCATGTCTGAAGAATAAACCCCAAAATATCCCTAAATCGGGAAAATTCTATTACATGGCGCCCATGGTGGTCTAGATTACCGTTTAAGAAGTGTCCTGGCGCTGCTCATTGTCCTCGGGGTCGAACACTTTTATTCCAGCGCAGGAGACTTGGGCGCAGCAGTGAGCAACTTCAACGCCGTCAGAAGACGGAGATGAAGTTACTTATAAAACACTATAATTTGACCTCCAGTGATTGCTGGAAGACGAATTATAACATTCCCCCCATCCATGGTGGCCTGGAGGGGGGATAATATTTAGCGCCGCCGGGAACTTGTGCAGCAGCAGGTCAGCCATACACCGGCTGTATCCTGCACCCAAGTCTCCTGTGCCAATTCCTCTCGTACGCCTCGAGGTCCACCCATTCCCCGACCCCATAGCTCCCGCCCCTCCTGGAAGTTACTCCGAGCGGCGCACAGCTATTCTGAAGTGCCCAGGTGCGAGTTTCAAGCTGGACCTGTACGGAGAAAGGAAGGTCTCAAACGGGCGCTTCCTTTCTCTGTGCTCAGGCGGTTTGAAAATTGTGCCTGCGTACTTCCGATTCATTCGCAGTTGATAGGGAGAGCTTCCTGGTTTTCCTATTCGACTGGAGGATTCCACTGAATATGAATCGCACCGGAGACTGGAAGTGGGGGGACCTCAATGACAACAAGCACTGCAAGGATACGTCTTAGACGGTAATCCAGAACACCATAGGCTTCGGACATTTTTTTTAACCCAGTTCAGGAGTCCTTTAACGTTTTGAAAGTTTGTAATAATGGTATTATCTGAATCTACGTTTGTTGGTTTGCTGTCGCCATAAAACTAAGGCGCAATTTCCATAAACCATCGTTGGGCAACCTTCAACCCTGCAGGCTTTGAGAAAATAGAAGTGATGGAAATGCTGAGACTTCTGGTTCCTCGACAGACGGAGCTGCCCAAATCCACTATATATCCCACTGAAAAGTGTAACCCGTCCACAGCAACATTAAGAAGACTCCATTCCTTTTGCTGCACGCTCTTTTTTTTTTTTTTTTTTTTTTTGCTTTCAACAGAAACTTTCCTAAACATCAACTCTAAAGTCTCTAAATTTCCGCATTCACTTCAGACAAAACTCTACACAATCTAACACCACCTCTCTCAACTACCGCGTGACGCTTCCAAGAGTCACCGAAGATGAAACAAAGAGAAAAACCCACCTCGGTCGCAATACTGTGATATCTGCTTTTTTTTTTGTACTTTTGGAAAAACAAATCCCGAATACTTGCCATGTAGGTTATTCGTTACGGCTAGGCCTCATCCTACCGTGAGGCTAACAAACAAACGCCGAAAAAGTTGTACACTCTACCGAGAGTTTGGGTCAGACATACAGTGTGGAAGACAAGATGCTTGGGACATTCTTTGTCTCGTTATTTCTTTTGTTTTTTTTCATAGATATATATATATATATAAAAAGAATCTAAAAATAAAAAAAACAACATTCGTAATTCTAGTAAACATGAGATAAAAGTAAAATCAGAGCAAACGTCCAATGATCAATCAGTCTGTACAATGGAATGAGTTATTACACCAGAACATACAACCAATCAGAAGGCTGAACCCCCCTCCCCTATGCTTCCACCTCTGCCGCCTGGAGGGCAGCCCTACGGTTGGCTGTCGTTTCAATGGACACATTTACTCCCTTGTTTCTGACTGTCCGACTGTTTCATGCACACCCAACGTCGGGATGTGTCCTTCAGATCGAGAGTGTCCACCATGTGTCTCATGATTTTTAATAAAACCCTGATTATTTAAAAAAACAACAGTTATATTTCTAAATGGCTGAGGTCACCATGAAAGGCTCCTCTGCCCATGAAGAATATAACTTGAGTTCATTCATAAAATTTCCTAGATCAGGCTTGCTCAAGCCCGATCTTTCAGAACTTCATGGTGGATCCTGTTGGTCGTGACGGGAACCAGGAGACTGTGTTAATGGCGCTAGTAGTAACCCTAATATAAAATCCAGAGATGGTGTTAGAGGTTGCATGGAAGAGTCTCTACATAAGCAGGTTAATCCGTTACCCTCCCTTTGCCAGGACATGCACAAACATGTCTTAGAAGAAGAGTCTTGAACTCCTTGTGTTGATCATCAGTAGAATGATGGGGTTTGTTGTAGACGAGATCCGAGGCTGCTGGTTGATTTCAGAAGTCATCAGAAATACTGTCAGGCGGGAACTGAATTGAAGACACGTTGTCGCGATGATTGAGAGTCACTCATGCAAGCAATGAAGCCATTCTTTGTAACACATCATTTTATCTTTGCTTACAAGAAAATCACTCAGATGTGAAGGTGTCAAACGTTTCCACAAATCACCGAGAGATAGCAAAGAAAAAAAAAAATAGAAAAATCAATCTATACATCCCGTTGTGGTTATCCGAAGAAGCTGCTTGCTCGTTTTCAAGTATCCAGAGACCTCGGAACTGCACCGCTCTCCTGACCGTGTACTAGGGGGCATCCTCCTGTGCAACATCCGTGCGTTTGCAAAGAAAGATCAGCAGGTCGAGTCTGAGGGTCGCCCGACGGCGATGGAGAAGGAGCTGGGCCGCGATTTATGAAGCAGAAGGCGGGGGTAAGAAATGGCACCTCAGTGAGAAGATGTGACTACAGTCCAGGCCGGGTCTCAGCTGTTGAACGTTCTATCTGGCGAAGAGTCTGGTCGGAAATCGTATTTGCTCAGCGTACTCGGGTAGTACGTCGTCGTGTAGACGTTCGTTTGCTGCAAAGGGTAAAAGTTGGTTCGGTCGTCTGGAAGCAAATTGTTCTTATTTAGAGTCTGCAAAATAAGAAAAGGAAAAAACATTTAGAAAAAAAAAACATTTTGGCCTAAAGCTTCCAATTTTACCCCCCAAAATTCCAAGTCCCACCCAATGTAATTGTTAGCGTGATGGTATAAAACACCTTTCCCGTTTCGAGGCTTACGGAAAGCCTTCTCGCCCTGGTTTGTGAAAACGGCTTCTCCCCTCCTGTTTTTAGCGCAGGAGTGCAATAATTGTTAAACATATCAGCATTTTCATTAGGGAAATAAACGTTCTTGGAGGGGGGTTTGCAATCAGCAGCAGCGCAAACAGTGCAAATGAATAACCCTTGTGGGGCCGTTTATCACGTTTTGCCGACTTTCGGAGGTTGAGTTATTCATTAAGCATGGATGAATTGTGACTTGGATCTGACTATCCTTCAGATATTCCGTAGATTATGACTCAATACATCAAAGCGGCATGCATTCAGGCCGTCATCATTTTTCCCTTCCCTCCCCCCACTCCCCAGTCGAAATCTCCCGTCAAATTCTTCACGCTAAGCGGCGTCAATATTGGCGGAAATAAAATCGTGTTTCACAGAAACGATTTGAATTTATTTACAAGTCATCGAGAACACTGGAAAGCGGTAAGACGACAAACAAGTTTGGAAATCCTTCAAGCTTAATAAAAACATACAAGATTAGCGCGGCGATGGTCTGATTCGGCGTGTAATCTCATTGCCGCTTAGGAGACAGGAAGAGAATTTCATCCTCGTTCGAGGCAGAGTGGAAACGGGATTAATCACATTCTTCTTTCTTTCCGAGCAAAGCCCGCGCATGAAAACGACACAATTTCACGGGCCTTAGGTCTCTCTTTTTCAACCTAATGACTAAGTAACAGCGTAATTACAAGACAGAAACTGGGCAATGGAATGAGGATGAGCGTTTCTCCGCCGCCGGGCCGCAGAAAGGTGCATTTTTCTTCTGATGGGATTTTAATTGTGGACAGGGAACTGGCGTGGAGATCTGCATTCACCTCCTCATTAAACGCACATTCCGGGGTGATCGATATCCGCTATTTTCCACGCCGGTTTGATGGATCGTCTGAACATATCCAACTGACAGAATTTGTACATTTCCAATTTCGGAGGATTTATATTAATTCTCATTGTTCTCAGGATAGGCGAATAGCTTAATTGTCGGTGGCTGACCTTTTCCCGCACCGAGGGAGACCGTTTCCCCGCTGCGCAATAATGGAGGACGGACCGGCCAGAGTGGAGTCTTTAGACTCTTTAGACTTTGGAGAGTTCTACAAAATCTAAGAAATGAACTTCTTTCTAAAGGTGCCCATTAACGGTACAAATAACTAAATGCGATCTTTCGATGCAATTTGAGTGATCGTAACTAATCGGAAGGCAATTATCAATTGCCCACATTTACTGAACAATTCTTTCTTCAAATTTGATCGTAAAATCCAACTTTTGAATCGTTTTTATCCTATTTAGCAATCAACCAAAGAATCGTTCCTTATCGATTGCCTTCATAAACAGTAAATTTTCTATACAATTCGATCGTAAAAATCGAATCGAAAGATCGCATTTGGTGAAAAAATTGTACCAATGGGTACCTTTTATTCAGAGGGAGGTCTGTTGGGTGCCCATACACAAAAGGCGATTCCCAATCGATTCGATCATGAAATACCTCGGGAATCAGTGAGGGAACCTGGTTTCCCCCCAAATGTTAGTGTCCCCCCTTGGTCCCTGTGCATTGTAATCTCGTCTGCAATGATTCCCGGTCTCCTCCGCCGTCTCAACAAGCGCCACCAAGTGGTAGTGCATATGTAACAACACACAGATGCCTGGAGGCGCTTGGGGGAGAGAGCGGATGAGACCGGGAGTCACCACAGCAGGACAGGTGAGGTTTACAATGCAGATGCACCGGGGGGAGGGGACATTTACATTTGGGGGGACAGCGGCTGAGGATCCATCACGTTCGTCATGATATCGCACGCTGTAACCTCTGCACACCTGATCGACCACGTTGGACTGAGATTTTTCAGTTTGCTCATTAGATACATTTGATCGATTTCAGCTCAAAATTGGTCGAATTGTCAATCAGGCATGCTTTTCGCAGCATCATATTTCATCTGATTCACAAAAATTATGGAATTGGATAGTCGATCGGGCCGCAATATCGCTAGATGTATGGCCAGCGTTAGAATCTGTACTTTCCCATTCTTGGTTGATTGTATTCCGGCGCCGACTGCCTTCTCTTCTCCCCGTCTCTACCGCGAGGGGGCAAGTGAAGGGTTAAACGATGGCTTGCGGACAGCTCAGGCGAGGTTACCTGCTCTCCAACTCCACTGGCACATCTCCAGGACCGGGGTTCCCGTTATTAAGTGGGTCACCTCTGTCAGCTACAAGCAATAGGTCACAATCACTGGGCTGGCATTAAGGGACGGGGTGACATGACAATGACGATGGAGATGAGATCGATGCACACAATCATGTCTGATCCCAATGAGCTCATCGTCCAGATCGGCTGCCAGGTGCCAACATGGATGCCAACCTCCCGAGGCCCAGAGAGTGCAGGAATGGGACTTGTGCCTCTCTCAATGGAGGAACCAAACTCGTGTCTATGAGGTAGTGCCGTGACTGGAAACTTCAGCTGCTGGGGAACCACCAACCTCTCCTTACCCAACAAGATCCAGAACAGCTATTGGTTGCCTCTTAAAGGGGAACTGAAGAGAGAGGTACATGGGGGCTGCCATGTTTATTTTCTTTTAAGCAATTTAAGCAATACTAATTGCCTGGCAGCCCTGCTGATCCTCTGCCTCTAATACTATTAGCCATAACCCCTGAACAAGCATGCAGCAGATCAGGCGTTTCAGACTTTATAGTCAGATCTGACAAGATTAGCTGCATGCTTGTTTCTGGCGTTATTCAGATACTACTGCAGAGAAATAGACCAGCAGAACTGCCAGGCAACTGGTATTGATTAAAAGGAAATAAATATGGCAGCCTCCGTAAACCTCTTACTTCGGTTCCCCTTTAAGCTGGCCATACATCTATCGACCTGGCGGCTGATCAACCATCTGATTTGATGATTATCAAATCTTATGAAAATCGGTGCCGCCAAGTGTATGCCTGACCGACTATGCGACCAATTTCAGGCTGAGCATGTTGATCAGACGTGCTGCCAGATGTCGGGTCGTTGTGGTCGAAATGATATGGGGATGTGCAACAAATATGATGAAACCTCTGACGCTGCCCCCGCAGTATGCATTACCTGTCCATGCCCGACGCTGGCTCCGTCCTCTGTCCATACACACGCCCCATGTGGTTGCCGGAGTAATGTGGGCATGTGTGGCATCAAATAACGCACCCACGTGTACACTGGCAACCACATGGGGCATGTTTATGGACAGAGGATGGAGCCAGCGTCTGGCATGGACAGGTAATGCATACTGCGGGGGGCGGGAATAGGGAGTGGAAACATTTGACATACGGCCAATTCGTGATCAATTTCAGCATGAAATCGATCACTAATCGGCCTGCGGTGTGTGGGCAGACAACAGATCTCTCTCTAATCAGATTCGATCAGAGAGAGATTTGTGTCTTGATCAAATCTGCCCATCATCGCTAGATGTATAACTGCCTTTAGAGACATAGCCAATAAGTGACTGACCAGTAACTCGATAGATGGGAGGTCTACAAACTCGGTCCAAAAACAAAAAGAGCACTTCCATTGTGTGCAGACAATAGTCAATGAGATGCTATCATATGAGATGCTATCATAATGCAAATTAGGACAGTCAAACTCACTCTCTGACGATTTGATTGGTCCATTCCTGGTACTATTTAGCATGCCACGGATCATCACTAGTGGATGAAGATACAGAAAAACCAGTCGTCGTTACTAATGACCTAAGAGACCACCCCAACCAAAAAAGTAAGCAGTTAAAATCTGACAGAACTGTCAGGTTTTGGACTAGTCCATCTCCTCATGAGGGATTCTCAAGGTTTTCAAAAGCATTTCCTGAACAGCAGTTGCTAAGTCTATCTGCCGTTCGGAAGACTGGCTGGTCCCTTACTATTTTAGCAGTAAGACTCAGCAAATGCCATTCAGAAAATGCTTTTGAAAACAAATCCCCCATGAGGAGATGGACTAGTTCAAAACCTGTCAGTTCTGTCAGAATTAACTGATTACGTTTTTCACTGGAGTGGTCATTTAACAACTCAGGTCAGGCTCTGCAGACAACAACATAGACAAGAAAAAGTTCCAATGATGAGGGGTTTTTAACTGGGGATATTTTAAGATGAGTAGATGACAAAACAGCTCTAGTCTTAAGCCTGGTACATACATCCAATTTTGATTGGCCAATGATTAGGCTTGCCAGATTTTTGAGGCGTTCCATCACTCTCCAGGTTGGGACAGTAGTACCGTGGTGGATAAAGATGATCACATGACATTGTCGGGGACAGAAAATCCTTGGCAGAGAATGGCCCAGGTTTAGTAGATGGCGAGGACGGCACAGTAGGCGGGATGACCCTGGCAGCACCCTGGAATGAGCACCACATGGACCAGCATGCAGGCTGACTGCTTTCCCACAATAATGACATGCAGACATGCTCACACAGGAGACATCTATGAGTGATGTATGAGACACTGATGGCTTCTCTCTTGCCTCCTGCTTATATGACTCAGCCTAGGAGCGATCCTCTAACCCAGCCTTTCTCAACATTTTTACCCTGGAGGAACCCTGCAAATAACTTTTGGATCTCGAGGAACCCCTGCATTTATTTTGCAGGAGGCGTGGTCTTTAAAGTGGCAGGTTCAATCACCCCACCTCTTGACCCCCCAATTCCTTTAGATTGTAAGCTCACAAGAGCAGGGCTCTCTCCCCCTTTTGTGTCTTGGAACTCATTATACATTTTATTCATCATAAAGGAGGAGACAACGAGAGCCCGATTGTAGTATGTATTGGATAAGGGTGCTTAATGAAGGTAAGTAGAATAATACTCACAAACCCGGGTTACCCTTTAGGCAGCCACTGTACAGGCAGGTGAGGAGATCAGACCTGTCCTCACGCAGAAGTCGCTCTCTGTAGATCGGAATGAAAGCGGTAGATCACCCCTCCGCCAGGTAAAAATTGCACTGGAGGCAGCGGTGGAATTTCCTCACCAAAGCAGACAAACTGTCAGTTCTCATATATTCTCCCAATAAAAGTGTTGCATTGCGTTTCACAGGTATATTCTTGCTTCATCAGGCAATAATGCCCAGCGCCTCTGTACGCCCAGCGCCTCTGTACACAGTCAGCTGTCATAATAATGCCCAGCGCCTCTGTACACAGTCAGCTGTCATAATAATGCCCAGCGCCTCTGTACACAGTCAGCTGTCATAATAATGCCCAGCGCCTCTGTACACAGTCAGCTGTCATAATAATGCCCAGCGCCTCTGTACACCCAGCACCTCTGTACACAGTCAGCTGTCATAATAATGCCCAGCGCCTCTGTACACCCAGCACCTCTGTACACAGTCAGCTGTCATAATAATGCCCAGCGCCTCTGTACGCCCAGCGCCTCTGTACACAGTCAGCTGTCATAATAATACCCAGCACCTCTGTACACCCAGCGCCTCTGTACACAGTCAGCTGTCATAATAATGCCCAGCGCCTCTGTACGCCCAGCACCTCTGTACACAGTCAGCTGTCATAATAATACCCAGCACCTCTGTACACCCAGCGCCTCTGTACACAGTCAGCTGTCATAATAATACCCAGCACCTCTGTACACCCAGCGCCTCTGTACACAGTCAGCTGTCATAATAATGCCCAGCGCCTCTGTACGCCCAGCGCCTCTGTACACAGTCAGCTGTCATAATAATGCCCAGCGCCTCTGTACGCCCAGCGCCTCTGTACACAGTCAGCTGTCATAATAATGCCCAGCGCCTCTGTACACAGTCAGCTGTCATAATAATGCCCAGCGCCTCTGTACACCCAGCGCCTCTGTACACAGTCAGCTGTCATAATAATGCCCAGCGCCTCTGTACGCCCAGCACCTCTGTACACAGTCAGCTGTCATAATAATACCCAGCACCTCTGTACACCCAGCGCCTCTGTACACAGTCAGCTGTCATAATAATACCCAGCACCTCTGTACACCCAGCGCCTCTGTACACAGTCAGCTGTCATAATAATGCCCAGCGCCTCTGTACGCCCAGCGCCTCTGTACACAGTCAGCTGTCATAATAATGCCCAGCGCCTCTGTACGCCCAGCGCCTCTGTACACAGTCAGCTGTCATAATAATGCCCAGCGCCTCTGTACACAGTCAGCTGTCATAATAATGCCCAGCGCCTCTGTACACAGTCAGCTGTCATAATAATGCCCAGCGCCTCTGTACACCCAGCACCTCTGTACACAGTCAGCTGTCATAATAATGCCCAGCGCCTCTGTACACAGTCAGCTGTCATAATAATGCCCAGCGCCTCTGTACACCCAGCACCTCTGTACACAGTCAGCTGTCATAATAATGCCCAGCGCCTCTGTACACAGTCAGCTGTCATAATAATGCCCAGCACCTCTGTACACCCAGCACCTCTGTACACAGTCAGCTGTCATAAAAATGCCCAGCGCCTCTGTACACCCAGCACCTCTGTACACAGTCAGCTGTCATAATAATGCCCAGCACCTCTGTACACCCAGCACCTCTGTACACAGTCAGCTGTCATAATAATGCCCAGCGCCTCTGTACACAGTCAGCTGTCATAATAATGCCCAGCGCCTCTGTACACCCAGCACCTCTGTACACAGTCAGCTGTCATAATAATGCCCAGCACCTCTGTACACCCAGCACCTCTGTACACAGTCAGCTGTCATAATAATACCCAGCGCCTCTGTACACAGTCAGCTGTCATAATAATGCCCAGCACCTCTGTACACCCAGCACCTCTGTACACAGTCAGCTGTCATAATAATGCCCAGCGCCTCTGTACACCCAGCGCCTCTGTACACAGTCAGCTGTCATAATAATGCCCAGCACCTCTGTACACCCAGCACCTCTGTACACAGTCAGCTGTCATAATAATGCCCAGCGCTTCTGTACGCCCAGCACCTCTGTACACAGTCAGCTGTCATAATAATGCCCAGCACCTCTGTACGCCCAGCGCCTCTGTACACAGTCAGCTGTCATAATAATGCCCAGCGCCTCTGTACGCCCAGCGCCTCTGTACACAGTCAGCTGTCATGATAATGCCCAGCGCCTCTGTACGCCCAGCACCTCTGTACACAGTCAGCTGTCATAATAATGCCCAGCTCCTCTGTACACCCAGCGCCTCTGTACACAGTCAGCTGTCATAATAATGCCCAGCTCCTCTGTACGCCCAGCACCTCTGTACACAGTCAGCTGTCATAATAATGCCCAGCTCCTCTGTACACCCAGCGCCTCTGTACACAGTCAGCTGTCATAATAATGCCCAGCGCCTCTGTACACCCAGCGCCTCTGTACACAGTCAGCTGTCATAATAATGCCCAGCGCCTCTGTACGCCCAACACCTCTGTACACAGTCAGCTGTCATAATAATGCCCAGCGCCTCTGTACACAGTCAGCTGTCATAATAATGCCCAGCACCTCTGTACACCCAGCACCTCTGTACACAGTCAGCTGTCATAATAATGCCCAGCGCCTCTGTACACCCAGCGCCTCTGTACACAGTCAGCTGTCATAATAATGCCCAGCGCCTCTGTACACCCAGCGCCTCTGTACACCCAGCGCCTCTGTACACCCAGCGCCTCTGTACACCCAGCGCCTCTGTACACCCAGCGCCTCTGTACACCCAGCGCCTCTGTACGCCCAGCGCCTCTGTACACAGTCAGCTGTCATAATAATGCCCAGCGCCTCTGTACACCCAGCGCCTCTGTACACAGTCAGCTGTCATAATAATGCCCAGCGCCTCTGTACACCCAGCGCCTCTGTACACAGTCAGCTGTCATAATAATGCCCAGCGCCTCTGTACACCCAGCGCCTCTGTACACAGTCAGCTGTCATAATAATGCCCAGCGCCTCTGTACACCCAGCGCCTCTGTACACAGTCAGCTGTCATAATAATGCCCAGCGCCTCTGTACGCCCAACACCTCTGTACACAGTCAGCTGTCATAATAATGCCCAGCGCCTCTGTACACAGTCAGCTGTCATAATAATGCCCAGCACCTCTGTACACCCAGCACCTCTGTACACAGTCAGCTGTCATAATAATGCCCAGCTCCTCTGTACACCCAGCGCCTCTGTACACAGTCAGCTGTCATAATAATGCCCAGCGCCTCTGTACACCCAGCGCCTCTGTACACAGTCAGCTGTCATAATAATGCCCAGCGCCTCTGTACGCCCAACACCTCTGTACACAGTCAGCTGTCATAATAATGCCCAGCGCCTCTGTACACAGTCAGCTGTCATAATAATGCCCAGCACCTCTGTACACCCAGCACCTCTGTACACAGTCAGCTGTCATAATAATGCCCAGCGCCTCTGTACACCCAGCGCCTCTGTACACAGTCAGCTGTCATAATAATGCCCAGCGCCTCTGTACACCCAGCGCCTCTGTACACCCAGCGCCTCTGTACACCCAGCGCCTCTGTACACCCAGCGCCTCTGTACACCCAGCGCCTCTGTACGCCCAGCGCCTCTGTTCACAGTCAGCTGTCATAATAATGCCCAGCGCCTCTGTACACCCAGCGCCTCTGTACACAGTCAGCTGTCATAATAATGCCCAGCGCCTCTGTACACCCAGCGCCTCTGTACACAGTCAGCTGTCATAATAATGCCCAGCGCCTCTGTACACCCAGCGCCTCTGTACACAGTCAGCTGTCATAATAATGCCCAGCGCCTCTGTACACCCAGCGCCTCTGTACACAGTCAGCTGTCATAATAATGCCCAGCGCCTCTGTACACCCAGCGCCTCTGTACACAGTCAGCTGTCATAATAATGCCCAGCGCCTCTGTACGCCCAACACCTCTGTACACAGTCAGCTGTCATAATAATGCCCAGCGCCTCTGTACACAGTCAGCTGTCATAATAATGCCCAGCACCTCTGTACACCCAGCACCTCTGTACACAGTCAGCTGTCATAATAATGCCCAGCGCCTCTGTACGCCCAGCGCCTCTGTACACAGTCAGCTGTCATAATAATGCCCAGCGCCTCTGTACACAGTCAGCTGTCATAATAATGCCCAGCGCCTCTGTACACAGTCAGCTGTCATAATAATGCCCAGCGCCTCTGTACACAGTCAGCTGTCATAATAATGCCCAGCGCCTCTGTACACAGTCAGCTGTCATAATAATGCCCAGCGCCTCTGTACACCCAGCACCTCTGTACACAGTCAGCTGTCATAATAATGCCCAGCGCCTCTGTACACAGTCAGCTGTCATAATAATGCCCAGCGCCTCTGTACACCCAGCACCTCTGTACACAGTCAGCTGTCATAATAATGCCCAGCGCCTCTGTACACAGTCAGCTGTCATAATAATGCCCAGCACCTCTGTACACCCAGCGCCTCTGTACACAGTCAGCTGTCATAAAAATGCCCAGCGCCTCTGTACACCCAGCACCTCTGTACACAGTCAGCTGTCATAATAATGCCCAGCGCCTCTGTACGCCCAGCACCTCTGTACACAGTCAGCTGTCATAATAATGCCCAGCGCCTCTGTACACCCAGCACCTCTGTACACAGTCAGCTGTCATAATAATGCCCAGCGCCTCTGTACACAGTCAGCTGTCATAATAATGCCCAGCGCCTCTGTACACAGTCAGCTGTCATAATAATGCCCAGCGCCTCTGTACACCCAGCACCTCTGTACACAGTCAGCTGTCATAATAATGCCCAGCGCCTCTGTACACAGTCAGCTGTCATAATAATGCCCAGCGCCTCTGTACACCCAGCACCTCTGTACACAGTCAGCTGTCATAATAATGCCCAGCGCCTCTGTACACAGTCAGCTGTCATAATAATGCCCAGCGCCTCTGTACACCCAGCACCTCTGTACACAGTCAGCTGTCATAATAATGCCCAGCGCCTCTGTACGCCCAGCACCTCTGTACACAGTCAGCTGTCATAATAATGCCCAGCGCCTCTGTACACCCAGCACCTCTGTACACAGTCAGCTGTCATAATAATGCCCAGCGCCTCTGTACACCCAGCACCTCTGTACACAGTCAGCTGTCATAATAATGCCCAGCGCCTCTGTACACAGCCAACTGTCATAATAATGCCCAGCGCCTCTGTACACAGTCAGCTGTCATAATAATGCCCAGCGCCTCTGTACACCCAGCACCTCTGTACACAGTCAGCTGTCATAATAATGCCCAGCGCCTCTGTACACCCAGCACCTCTGTACACAGTCAGCTGTCATAATAATGCCCAGCGCCTCTGTACACAGTCAGCTGTCATAATAATGCCCAGCGCCTCTGTACACAGTCAGCTGTCATAATAATGCCCAGCGCCTCTGTACACCCAGCACCTCTGTACACAGTCAGCTGTCATAATAATGCCCAGCGCCTCTGTACACCCAGCACCTCTGTACACAGTCAGCTGTCATAATAATGCCCAGCGCCTCTGTACACAGTCAGCTGTCATAATAATGCCCAGCGCCTCTGTACACCCAGCACCTCTGTACACAGTCAGCTGTCATAATAATGCCCAGCGCCTCTGTACACAGTCAGCTGTCATAATAATGCCCAGCGCCTCTGTACACCCAGCACCTCTGTACACAGTCAGCTGTCATAATAATGCCCAGCGCCTCTGTACACAGTCAGCTGTCATAATAATGCCCAGCGCCTCTGTACACCCAGCACCTCTGTACACAGTCAGCTGTCATAATAATGCCCAGCGCCTCTGTACACAGTCAGCTGTCATAATAATGCCCAGCGCCTCTGTACGCCCAGCACCTCTGTACACAGTCAGCTGTCATAATAATGCCCAGTGCCTCTGTACACCCAGCACCTCTGTACACAGTCAGCTGTCATAATAATGCCCAGCGCCTCTGTACGCCCAGCACCTCTGTACACAGTCAGCTGTCATAATAATGCTCAGCACCTCTGTACGCCCAGCACCTCTGTACACAGTCAGCTGTCATAATAATGCCCAGCGCCTCTGTACATCCAGCGCCTCTGTACACAGTCAGCTGTCATAATAATGCCCAGCGCCTCTGTACACAGTCAGCTGTCATAATAATGCCCAGCGCCTCTGTACACCCAGCACCTCTGTACACAGTCAGCTGTCATAATAATGCCCAGCGCCTCTGTACACAGTCAGCTGTCATAATAATGCCCAGCGCCTCTGTACACAGTCAGCTGTCATAATAATGCCCAGCGCCTCTGTACACAGTCAGCTGTCATAATAATGCCCAGCGCCTCTGTACACAGTCAGCTGTCATAATAATGCCCAGCGCCTCTGTACACCCAGCACCTCTGTACACAGTCAGCTGTCATAATAATGCCCAGCGCCTCTGTACACAGTCAGCTGTCATAATAATGCCCAGCGCCTCTGTACGCCCAGCACCTCTGTACACAGTCAGCTGTCATAATAATGCCCAGCGCCTCTGTGCACAGTCAGCTGTCATAATAATGCCCAGCACCTCTGTACACAGTCAGCTGTCATAATAATGCCCAGCACCTCTGTACGCCCAGCGCCTCTGTACACAGTCAGCTGTCATAATAATGCCCAGCGCCTCTGTACGCCCAGCGCCTCTGTACACAGTCAGCTGTCATGATAATGCCCAGCGCCTCTGTACGCCCAGCACCTCTGTACACAGTCAGCTGTCATAATAATGCCCAGCTCCTCTGTACACCCAGCGCCTCTGTACACAGTCAGCTGTCATAATAATGCCCAGCTCCTCTGTACGCCCAGCACCTCTGTACACAGTCAGCTGTCATAATAATGCCCAGCTCCTCTGTACACCCAGCGCCTCTGTACACAGTCAGCTGTCATAATAATGCCCAGCGCCTCTGTACGCCCAACACCTCTGTACACAGTCAGCTGTCATAATAATGCCCAGCGCCTCTGTACACAGTCAGCTGTCATAATAATGCCCAGCACCTCTGTACACCCAGCACCTCTGTACACAGTCAGCTGTCATAATAATGCCCAGCTCCTCTGTACACCCAGCGCCTCTGTACACAGTCAGCTGTCATAATAATGCCCAGCGCCTCTGTACACCCAGCGCCTCTGTACACAGTCAGCTGTCATAATAATGCCCAGCGCCTCTGTACGCCCAACACCTCTGTACACAGTCAGCTGTCATAATAATGCCCAGCGCCTCTGTACACAGTCAGCTGTCATAATAATGCCCAGCACCTCTGTACACCCAGCACCTCTGTACACAGTCAGCTGTCATAATAATGCCCAGCGCCTCTGTACACCCAGCGCCTCTGTACACAGTCAGCTGTCATAATAATGCCCAGCGCCTCTGTACACCCAGCGCCTCTGTACACCCAGCGCCTCTGTACACCCAGCGCCTCTGTACACCCAGCGCCTCTGTACACCCAGCGCCTCTGTACACCCAGCGCCTCTGTACGCCCAGCGCCTCTGTACACAGTCAGCTGTCATAATAATGCCCAGCGCCTCTGTACACCCAGCGCCTCTGTACACAGTCAGCTGTCATAATAATGCCCAGCGCCTCTGTACACCCAGCGCCTCTGTACACAGTCAGCTGTCATAATAATGCCCAGCGCCTCTGTACACCCAGCGCCTCTGTACACAGTCAGCTGTCATAATAATGCCCAGCGCCTCTGTACACCCAGCGCCTCTGTACACAGTCAGCTGTCATAATAATGCCCAGCGCCTCTGTACGCCCAACACCTCTGTACACAGTCAGCTGTCATAATAATGCCCAGCGCCTCTGTACACAGTCAGCTGTCATAATAATGCCCAGCACCTCTGTACACCCAGCACCTCTGTACACAGTCAGCTGTCATAATAATGCCCAGCGCCTCTGTACGCCCAGCGCCTCTGTACACAGTCAGCTGTCATAATAATGCCCAGCGCCTCTGTACACAGTCAGCTGTCATAATAATGCCCAGCGCCTCTGTACACAGTCAGCTGTCATAATAATGCCCAGCGCCTCTGTACACAGTCAGCTGTCATAATAATGCCCAGCGCCTCTGTACACAGTCAGCTGTCATAATAATGCCCAGCGCCTCTGTACACCCAGCACCTCTGTACACAGTCAGCTGTCATAATAATGCCCAGCGCCTCTGTACACAGTCAGCTGTCATAATAATGCCCAGCGCCTCTGTACACCCAGCACCTCTGTACACAGTCAGCTGTCATAATAATGCCCAGCGCCTCTGTACACAGTCAGCTGTCATAATAATGCCCAGCACCTCTGTACACCCAGCGCCTCTGTACACAGTCAGCTGTCATAAAAATGCCCAGCGCCTCTGTACACCCAGCACCTCTGTACACAGTCAGCTGTCATAATAATGCCCAGCGCCTCTGTACGCCCAGCACCTCTGTACACAGTCAGCTGTCATAATAATGCCCAGCGCCTCTGTACACCCAGCACCTCTGTACACAGTCAGCTGTCATAATAATGCCCAGCGCCTCTGTACACAGTCAGCTGTCATAATAATGCCCAGCGCCTCTGTACACAGTCAGCTGTCATAATAATGCCCAGCGCCTCTGTACACCCAGCACCTCTGTACACAGTCAGCTGTCATAATAATGCCCAGCGCCTCTGTACACAGTCAGCTGTCATAATAATGCCCAGCGCCTCTGTACACCCAGCACCTCTGTACACAGTCAGCTGTCATAATAATGCCCAGCGCCTCTGTACACAGTCAGCTGTCATAATAATGCCCAGCGCCTCTGTACACCCAGCACCTCTGTACACAGTCAGCTGTCATAATAATGCCCAGCGCCTCTGTACGCCCAGCACCTCTGTACACAGTCAGCTGTCATAATAATGCCCAGCGCCTCTGTACACCCAGCACCTCTGTACACAGTCAGCTGTCATAATAATGCCCAGCGCCTCTGTACACCCAGCACCTCTGTACACAGTCAGCTGTCATAATAATGCCCAGCGCCTCTGTACACAGCCAACTGTCATAATAATGCCCAGCGCCTCTGTACACAGTCAGCTGTCATAATAATGCCCAGCGCCTCTGTACACCCAGCACCTCTGTACACAGTCAGCTGTCATAATAATGCCCAGCGCCTCTGTACACCCAGCACCTCTGTACACAGTCAGCTGTCATAATAATGCCCAGCGCCTCTGTACACAGTCAGCTGTCATAATAATGCCCAGCGCCTCTGTACACAGTCAGCTGTCATAATAATGCCCAGCGCCTCTGTACACCCAGCACCTCTGTACACAGTCAGCTGTCATAATAATGCCCAGCGCCTCTGTACACCCAGCACCTCTGTACACAGTCAGCTGTCATAATAATGCCCAGCGCCTCTGTACACAGTCAGCTGTCATAATAATGCCCAGCGCCTCTGTACACCCAGCACCTCTGTACACAGTCAGCTGTCATAATAATGCCCAGCGCCTCTGTACACAGTCAGCTGTCATAATAATGCCCAGCGCCTCTGTACACCCAGCACCTCTGTACACAGTCAGCTGTCATAATAATGCCCAGCGCCTCTGTACACAGTCAGCTGTCATAATAATGCCCAGCGCCTCTGTACACCCAGCACCTCTGTACACAGTCAGCTGTCATAATAATGCCCAGCGCCTCTGTACACAGTCAGCTGTCATAATAATGCCCAGCGCCTCTGTACGCCCAGCACCTCTGTACACAGTCAGCTGTCATAATAATGCCCAGTGCCTCTGTACACCCAGCACCTCTGTACACAGTCAGCTGTCATAATAATGCCCAGCGCCTCTGTACGCCCAGCACCTCTGTACACAGTCAGCTGTCATAATAATGCTCAGCACCTCTGTACGCCCAGCACCTCTGTACACAGTCAGCTGTCATAATAATGCCCAGCGCCTCTGTACATCCAGCGCCTCTGTACACAGTCAGCTGTCATAATAATGCCCAGCGCCTCTGTACACAGTCAGCTGTCATAATAATGCCCAGCGCCTCTGTACACCCAGCACCTCTGTACACAGTCAGCTGTCATAATAATGCCCAGCGCCTCTGTACACAGTCAGCTGTCATAATAATGCCCAGCGCCTCTGTACACAGTCAGCTGTCATAATAATGCCCAGCGCCTCTGTACACAGTCAGCTGTCATAATAATGCCCAGCGCCTCTGTACACAGTCAGCTGTCATAATAATGCCCAGCGCCTCTGTACACCCAGCACCTCTGTACACAGTCAGCTGTCATAATAATGCCCAGCGCCTCTGTACACAGTCAGCTGTCATAATAATGCCCAGCGCCTCTGTACGCCCAGCACCTCTGTACACAGTCAGCTGTCATAATAATGCCCAGCGCCTCTGTGCACAGTCAGCTGTCATAATAATGCCCAGCGCCTCTGTACACAGTCAGCTGTCATAATAATGCCCAGCGCCTCTGTACACAGTCAGCTGTCATAATAATGCCCAGCGCCTCTGTACGCCCTAGCACCTCTGTACACAGTCAGCTGTTATAATAATGCCCAGCGCCTCTGTACACAGTCAGCTGTCATAATAATGCCCAGCGCCTCTGTACGCCCAGCGCCTCTGTACACAGTCAGCTGTTATAATAATGCCCAGCGCCTCTGTACACAGTCAGCTGTCATAATAATGCCCAGCGCCTCTGTACACCCAGCACCTCTGTACACAGTCAGCTGTCATAATAATGCCCAGCGCCTCTGTACACAGTCAGCTGTCATAATAATGCCCAGCGCCTCTGTACACAGTCAGCTGTCATAATAATGCCCAGCGCCTCTGTACACCCAGCACCTCTGTACACAGTCAGCTGTCATAATAATGCCCAGCGCCTCTGTACGCCCAGCACCTCTGTACACAGTCAGCTGTCATAATAATGCCCAGCGCCTCTGTACACAGTCAGCTGTCATAATAATGCCCAGCGCCTCTGTACACCCAGCACCTCTGTACACAGTCAGTTGTCATAATAATGCCCAGCGCCTCTGTACACAGTCAGCTGTCATAATAATGCCCAGCACCTCTGTACACAGTCAGCTGTCATAATAATGCCCAGCGCCTCTGTACACCCAGCACCTCTGTACACAGTCAGCTGTCATAATAATGCCCAGCGCCTCTGTACACAGTCAGCTGTCATAATAATGCCCAGCACCTCTGTACACAGTCAGCTGTCATAATAATGCCCAGCGCCTCTGTACACAGTCAGCTGTCATAATAATGCCCAGCACCTCTGTACACCCAGCGCCTCTGTATACAGTCAGTTGTCATAATAATGCCCAGCGCCTCTGTACACAGTCAGCTGTCATAATAATGCCCAGCGCCTCTGTACACAGTCAGCTGTCATAATAATGCCCAGCGCCTCTGTACGCCCAGCACCTCTGTACACAGAGATGCTGGGCGTACAGAGATGCAATGAGATGCAGATCATTTTGGCTTGCCTGTTACGCGGTGACTTGTTTGATGTTGGAGTGAAGCCTCCTCACATGGGAGAGAAAAAATTATAGAAATGAACGATGAACGAATCATCATTCAGATCTCGATTACAATCCAAACCCCAAATGACGATTTACAGGAATGACAAGCGATGTGCTGGGGCAGCTTAAACGACCTACATGACAGATCACTCTGGCAGATAAACGTTCATCGTCAGCAGTTTGTACAGAGTTGTGAACGATTAATAAACAATAAGTCTGCTGATGTCTATGGTGCTCCGCCTACATCCTCCATTGTTTAAAGGACCACTACCGCAAAAGGTTTAAAAATGTAAAATACATGTAAACACCTACAAATAAGAATTATGTTTCTTCCAGAGTAAAATGAGCCATAAATTGCTTTTTCCTATGTTGCTGTCAGTATGTCGTAGAAATCTGACAGAACTGACAGGTTTTGGACTAGTCCATCTCTTCATGGGGGATTCTCAGCATGGCCTTTATAAAGGCACTCCCTGAAAACGATTTACAAAAACACACAGGTCAGCCTTCCCTGCTCACAGCACTTTTTTGGCAGCTGGATTGAGCAACTGCCATTCACTAAGTGCTTTTGAAAATAAAGAAAACCCTGAGAACCCCCCATGAGAAGATGGGCTACTCAAACACCTGTCACTTCTGTCAGATTTCCACTACCTACTATAAGTGACAGCAACATAGGAGAAAAGTAATTTATGGCTCATTTTACTCTGGAATAATTGCACTTCTTATCTGCATGAGTTTACAGGTTTTTTAAATTTCACGATTTTCATGACAGTGGTCCTTTAAGGCTTTTCCAATGATCTTATTGGCTCAGAATTGTTTGGCATTTTTGTTGTGGTGTACAAAGCTTACCTGCAGTGGGAAATGGAGGTTCTATACAGACGAGAAAGGAGATTTATTCCTGTAGCCTCCCCCCCCCCCCCCTCTGTAATCTATAAGGGAAAATAGATTTATTTCGGAGCCATTTCTCACAGTTGCCCCTCTGTAGTCTATAGGCGAGTCATTGTGGCGACTCAGATCAATAGCTTCAGCTGTAATAATCATTTAGACTGAGGCGTTATAAAATAACAGCTTCAGTTGTAGTTACTCAGGGAAGACAGAGCGATTCCTCAGACGTCTCCGTGGGAAATGGCCGAGTCGTTGCTGAGCCCCTTCGTAATACTGCCGTCTCCAGAGGCCGATGTGCCCCCTTCCCCCTCCGCAGAACAGGCGAGTTGGGGAACCGGTCCAGGACGTCTCAGTCGATTGCACGGAACGCCCCCCGAGCGACTCAGTGTTTCTAAAATAGCTCTTTAAACAACGAGAGTGTATAAAAATAAATCAAAGCGCTGGGATCAATACACCTAACAGGGAGCAGCCGGCCGATCCATCTCTCTGGCAGGTGAGACCAAAACCCACATTAATTCTTGTCAACTAACTCGAAAAAATAACCAAAGCGGACAGCGCGACGCAAACCGGCCTGGATAGTTCCCGCCTCTCGCCCTGGAGGGTAACGGAAGAACCGTTCCCTCTATAACCAGTCTATATCCCAGGATATATATATAAACATGTATCTAGCCGTGCTGTAGAGAAAGCAATCTGACAGGGACACCTGGAGTGAGAAAAATATGGAGGCTGCCATGCTTATTTCCAGTTAAACAATATCAGTTGCCTGGCAGCTCTGCTGATCTCTCTGGCTGCAGTAGTGTCTGATTCACACCAGAAACAAGCACGCAGGTAATCCAGTCACACTTCAGTCAGAGCCCCTGATCTGCATGCTTGTTCAGGTTCTAAAACCATATGTATTAGAGGCAGAGGATCAGCAGGACAGCCAGGCAATGTGCATTGTTTAAAAGGAAACAGATATGACAGCCTCCATACCCCTCTCTGTTCAGGTTAACTTCAAAGGGATGATTTACATATTCAGCAGTGATGCATCATGGGAGATATCACATGGTTACTCCAACCTGAATAATCGCAAATACCTTCTGTTTTAAGAAGGCACTTTTTTTTTTGCATAGTATTTTAGTAAGGAGGCATTTTGGTCCTTTGTTGCCACATACAGACTCTATGGAGAGGATAATAGACTTTAGGAGATCTCCCCCCCAGCACCTCCCCTTAACCATAAATGGATCCACAATAACCCAAGTAGAGTCATTCTAGTTTCTTGGGTCCACGATCTCAAACGACTTAAAATGGGACAACAACACCGCCACTGTTGTCAAGAAAGCACAACAGAGAATGTACCATCTACGGCAGCTGAAAAAGTTTGGCCTACCTCAAAATCTAATGGTGCAGTTCTACACTGCAATCATCGAATCCACCATAACATCATCCATGACTGTATGGTTCGGCTCCTGCTCAGCATTAGAAAAGGGGAGGCTGCAGCGCATCATCCGATCAGCAGAAAGGATAATTGGCTGTAGCTTACCTTCCCTGCAGGATCTTTACACTAGCAGGTGCAGAAAGAGAGCAACCAAAATTGCCTCTGACCCCTCTCACCCAGCTCACTCCATCTTCCAGCGCATGCCTTCAGGAGTAAGATTCCGGTCAATCGCTACCAAAACCTCTAGACACAGGAACAGTTTTTTTCCTCAAGCGGTAGCCATACTTAATGCTGAACCACGTTAGAGCTGCTAGGACTGAAAGTAATCAGCACAGAACTAAACATGAACAATTCTCACATTGCTTACTGCCACTATACTTATAATGTCCTTAACTTGTAATATTCACACTGTCTGTCCTTGTATTGTTTTTGTTTGTGTTTGTTAAGCAACTGCCAAGACAAATTCCTTGTAGGTGCAAACTTACTTGGCGACAATAAATTGATTCTGATTCTGATTAGGTGTTCTGGTTCACCATGGAGCTCGATGAGTACTCTTGTTACTTTAAATGACAAATACTGATGTGGGCTTAGGCTAGGTTCACACTTGCCCATTGCAGACAGATCTGTTTTGAACGAATCAGTTTTTTGTAAAAAAAAATGTTTTTCTCTCATGCCGTCTAATGAACAACAGAGGGCAGCATTGCAGGAAGTGATGGCGAGCGGTGGAACGTAAGTAAGTTCCCTAAGTGTGAACCTGCTCTTAGAGAAGAACTTCACATTGTTTCCTGTTCATGGTTATACATGAGTAGAGGTCTCCCTCAGTCCAACCTAATGCTACTATGTTCCTGTTTCCCATCCCCTATAGATATGTACACTGCGATGTGAATGATACAGACGGTGACGATACACAACATGCATGTTCCACCAAA
Source organism: Hyperolius riggenbachi (assembly GCF_040937935.1). Taxonomy (NCBI): domain Eukaryota; kingdom Metazoa; phylum Chordata; class Amphibia; order Anura; family Hyperoliidae; genus Hyperolius; species Hyperolius riggenbachi. The sequence continues at coordinate 314,864,254 of NC_090652.1, forward strand.
CACAGGACATGTGGTTCCCGCCCATCGATCACACACAGAGCATGCTCCCCACTAGCCACGGATCCCTCCAGCAAGAAGCATGCCCGCCCTCCCTCCACACCAGAGCATGCTCCCCCACCACACACAGCGCCCCCTACCTCTCTTACCTTGAACTCCATAGGAGTGTACTTCTCATTCTTGGGGGTGGAGTTGCCCTTGTAGTGGAGGTGGTTGGGCGTGGCCGGGTGAATGACGGTGGATTCCTGCGACTGTCTCTGGCAGCGTTGGCAATAGACGTAGATCACGAAGGTCAGCAGGCTGGAGCCGAAGAAGCAGGAGACGCCGGTGGCGATCAAATGGATGAGACTGAAGCCTGTGGAGACGAGAGCGGGGGTCAGCGATCTGTGGAATATCTGCTGAGGAGGCGGGGCATGATGTGCGGAGGAGGCGGGACATGATGGAGATGAGGCGGACATGATCTACCAAGGAGGCGGGACATGATGGAGATGAGGCGGGGCACGATCTACTGAGGAGGCGGGACATAATCTGCCGACGAGGCGGGACATGGAGACGAGAAGGACACAGAAGAAAAGGATGGACATGACAGCGGATTCACACAATGGAAGCTGCTAGACTGGAGAATAATTCATCAGTTCTATATAAAGCAGCTCTGCGTAATTTCGTCATGTCTCTAGCAGCGAAATTAAATCCGTAAAAGCGCGCTTTGCTTGGGAATGTAAAATTATTCAGCAAAAATGAATGTCACTAATTCTCTCTGCATCCAACCAGGTGTCACCCAGCATTTCAATGAGAGATGGAGGAGAAATGTGAGCTGATTAAGGGTAGCAGCAGGTTTACAGAGCTGGGAACACAGGTGTGCAGAGATCTCACCACCAAAACACAGCAACAGGTGCTCTTTATCTGCAGCCTCTGCCAGACACTGAGGGCCCGTTTCCACTAGCCGCCGCCGTGGCACTTCCTGTTGTGTACACAGCCGAATCCCAGAAGCCGTACCATGCACAGCTATGGGATTCACTGCCTCTCATGCGAAAACTGACTCCAATGTCGGCCGAATCGCCAGGGCAAGCCATTCAGACGGCAGCAGCATTATCCCTGACGGCAGAGTTTCCCTGTGCAATTTGCCTGCGGGGAAATGGCGGATTCGCCCCGATTTCCGCTGTAGTGGAAACGCGCCCTTAAATATCAGTATTGGGGTGGCAAAGTAATGCAAGTGGTTGGATTATTTCTGCAAAATTCTACTTAAAGTGTTTGTGTACTTATACTTAAGTGTGCTTACAATGCCTTAGAATTGGGCCCTGACAGTAATAATCAGCTGCATAGCATACAGGTGAGGCTGCTGCCTTTTATGTGGGATTTGAGCCCTTTAACCAGAGTTTGAATCTCGGCTAAAGTCTGTACGTGAAGCAATAAGGAGTATTTTGGCAAGGCTCCTGGTCCCCCTTGGGGCGCCCCCTAGTGGCTGCAGCTCTGGTGCTGTGTGTCAGCCAGGAGAAAAGCACAATATAAATGTCCTGTGTCTTGTATTGCTGGATGTCCGGATTGTACAGGTTTTTTTTAAATGTCTTATGTATCGATGCTCCTCACTATTTGTTCTGTACTCTGTACAGCACTACAGAAGATGTTGCCACTATATAAATACGAAAAATCACCAATAAAAATTCCATCATGTTTGGTTAGTGCTGCGTTTGTGCCCATTTGTGTTGCAATAATGAAGATTTATGCTGCTTTCATTTTGAAGATATTAGCCCTTATTATTTTCAAAATAATCCCATCACCCGGCCCCATACAACAACCTACAGACATGAAACTTATATGGGTGGGTAGTGCTGTGCCTGTGCTCATTTGTGCTGCTAAAATCATCTTTCTATATTTTATAGTTATTGAGATATTCACATTTTTATAAAGGTCAAAAGCTCACTCAGCGCCCCCCCCCCTACAATATTGCAAAGACAAAGTGAACTTTTGACCTTTATAAAAACATGAATATCTCTAAAACTATAAAAGATAGAAAGATGATTTTTTTCAGCACAAATGAGCACAAACATAGCACTAACCAATCATGACGGAATTTTTGTGTGTGCTGATTGTAAGGGGGGGGCAGCTCCACAGTAAGTAATAGCGCTTCACTGGAGACAATGACATGCCAGTGATTTAAAACATGGCTAAAACTATGTAAGGCAAATAACCTGCATTAGTGATGATGGGTTGATTTTAAGACATTTTTAGCACACATAAGTCCTCAGCACTTCCCTTTCTCACCTGCACATTCCTTGTTCTCATCAATGCTGGAGGCGGGCAGAATCACTGCAAAATAAAAGATGGCGATGAGATGGAGCGGGACGGATAATTGCAGCAATACATCGTTCTGCAGTGTGACATCAGTGGAGGATGTACCTGTACCTGGAATCTCATTGTAGATGCAGTCCCGGTACTGTGTGCTGTTCCCCAGACATTGCGTGGGCCCCGGGTTATGGACGTCACAGTAGCGATTGCGGTATTGCGTGCCGTCCTCGTGACACATGCTCCATTCCGACCACTCCGCCCAGCCGCCTGCAAGACACAAACAGCCACATTAGTCCTGACAGCCAATCAGATCGCAGAAGACTAACCATTGTGCAGAGTGCTTAAAGAGGAACGGTCACGAAAATCTTGAAAATTTAAAACACATACAAATAAGAAATACATCTCTTCCTAAGTAAAAGGAGCCATAAATGACTTTTCTCCTATGTAGCTGTCACTTACAGTAGGTAGTAGAAATCTGACATTACCGACAGGTTTTGGGCTAGCCCATCTCTTCATAGGGGATTCTCAGCATGACCTTTATTCTTTATAAAGACATTCCCTGAAAAAGATTTATACAAAGATGCTGGACAGCCTCCATGCCCACTGTAGTACTTTTTTGGCAGTTGGACGGAGAAACTGACATTCACTAAGTGCATTTTGAAAATAAGGAAATCCCTGTGAACCCCCCGTGAGGAGATGGGCTAGTCCAAAACCTGTCGGTTCTGTCAGATTTCTACTACCTACTGTAAGTGACAGCAACATAGGAGAAAAGTAATTTATGGCTCATTTTACTCAGGAAGAAACGTACTTCTTATTTGTACATGTTTACATACATTTTACATTTTTAAAATTTCCGCGACAGAGGTCCTTTAAAGTGGGATAAAACTCAGATATAACATTCAATAAAAATGTCTTTCCCTGCTTTTTATTACCCATTCAGTTAATATATTTGCATTTGTGCACAAGTAATATTGTCTGTTAAATTACAAGTTCTCAAAATACAGTTTATCTGCTCTGAAAGCTGCCATTGCATTTTATTGCATGGCTGCTGTATTTATATATTAAAATTTATCTAGTGATCACTTCTCAGCTCAGTACAGCTCAGTTTTGTCAGTTTGTTAATGTTTACTAAATGAATCTGACAAAGGGATGTAAACAAAAGATAATGTTGTCACCTCTTCTATGCAGTCATAAGTTTTCCATCAAAGAACAAAGTGCTGTGTTTAACAGTTTGAATGCTGTTCTGCTACAGTTTTTTTTGTGGTAGTAGATTTTCTGCTTTAAATAATCTTTTAGAGCAGAGAGATAGTTCTGAGTTCAGGTCCCCTTTACTAAGGTCCTGCATGTGCAGTTTACTACTCTGCCACTAGAGGGAGCAGTAGCTAAACCATAGATATGTATATAATCATGAAACTATTGCAAGTAAAGATATGAAATCTGCATGGAGAATCCATTTCTTGTACATTTCTGGTTCTAATCATTTATTTCAAAATGATAATTACTTTGCACATACAATCTTCAAATAAAAATAATTTCCAATATGAGACCAGAGACAGCCAATGAGAAGCCATAAACTCGCTTGCTTTGATTGGTCCAGAGACAGTCTGCATACAATTTGTATTAAGCTTGCAGGCAAGTCTGAATTATTAGCATCCCGATGATGACTAGTAGAATGGAACATTCAGAAAGAGTCAGTAACATTCCATGTGTTTTTGTTGAAGAGGACCTGTGGTGAAAATAACGTAATTGATACATTTGCTTATATTTTTTAAGCATTCATTTATAGAGTAATTAGGCAGTATATGGCCACTGTAACATCTTTCCTCACCCTGATTTCCACCCTGAAATTAAACTCAGGTGGCGACATCTGTAGTCCTGTCAGTTGCAGGTCTGCGGAATGTCCATTTACTGAGAGTTCTAAAGCCAGTGAAAATGGATGTCTGGTCTCCCAGAATACTCTAGGAGGAGAATTCTGCTTAGCTAAACGCCTCCCAGTGTGTGACATCACTGGGAGGCGGGGTTACATACCAATATACAGAAATATATAGATATAGGAAGTGTTTCTGATGCTGTAACCACCAGGAAAATTACCATAGAAGTGGAAATCCTTAATAAGTGAGGTCACTCTCTAATGTAGTGTATAATGATATTATGTTGTTATTTCACTTTCCCAATAATGTATCAGGAATAGCCTCAGACACGGCCGCAGCAATAATCTGCCGTGATGACGCGTGATGGAGAATATCTCGGTCTGTGCAGTCAGTGACGTATTCTGCGTTTCGGGGGTGAGTGGAGCCTGCTCAGGAATTGCAGCAGGTGTGTAACGCAAGGATCTCCCGCCCGCCACACGATAACTGATTCAAGGCAAAGCCACAACTCGCTGCATCCTAAATATCCCCCCCGTTTCCCCGCGGGAAGTGTCATCGCGCCGTCCTTAACATGCAGAATTCAATTATCATAACTTGCGGCGCGGTGGAGAATTCCCCCGCCGTATGTCGCCAAATCACTTAACTCGACGCCTTATAAAATATGTATTTATTACAAATTTGTCAGATAAATAAAAAGAAATCACAAGGCATAAATGGCAGGTGCCGCACGGCGCAGAGACGGGTGCCGTGATTGGAAATCTGTCCTCGGTAATTCCTCCTTCACTCCCGCGCCGCTCTCATCCAGGAACAGAACGTCTTCCTGCAGCGTCCGCGACACCAGCGCCGCCGGCCTCGTCTTTCACGCCATTCGATAAACAGGATTAGAAGGCGCAGATCTTTATCAAAGCTCAGCCTCGACTTCCTCTCCTGCTGGAGGCTAAACGCCTCGGACAGGTTACAAGTCACCTTGTCCCGCCGGACGCCATGCTCTGAATGCTCAAACCGTCCCGCCTGCCGTGTCATCTGCGCGTCTACGTGGGGGGCGCAGCTCAATGGGGCTCCGGAGTGTGGCTGCGTTATCGGGAACAAATGATAGGACATCTGAAGTGAGAGGGATATGGAGACGGCCATAATTTCTTTAAAAAAAATGCAGATTGCCTGGCTGTCCTGCGGATCCTCTGTCACTAATACTTTTACCCATACACCCCGAGCAAGCATTCAAATCAGATGTTTAACTTAACCACTTAAGAACCAGGGGTGTTTTGCAGGATCTGTGCTGCGTGGGCTCTCCAGCCCGCAGCACAGATGAGGATTATGCCAGGGCGATCAGACTTACCCCCTTTTTTCCCCACTAGGGGGATGTCCTGCTGGGGGGGTCTGATCGCCGCCGGCTTGCTGCGCTTTTCGGGGGGGGGGGGCTCTTCAAAGCCCCCCTCCGCAGCATTTTCAGCGCTCCCTGCCTTCCCGTCCCTCCCTCTCCCTCCATGGGCTGCGCAGGACGGATATCCGTCCTGCGCATTGAAGGATAGGCTTCAGCCTATCATATGCTGGCGATCCCCGGCCAATCAGAGGCCGGGGATCGCTGATCTACGTCACGGCGCTGCTGCGCAGCAGCGCCGTATGATGTAAACAGTGGGGATTTCTTCCCCGCGTGTTTACATTTTGCCGGCGAGCCGCGATCGGCGGCGCTCCGGCTCTTCACGGAGACACCCTCCGTGAACTGACATGGAAAGGCCGCTCGATCGAGCGGACGTTTCCATGGGAAACCACTTAAGACCTGCCGACGCGTATGGGCGTTAGCTGGTCCTTAAGTGGAGGACACCCAAGGTGAAAAAAAAAAAAACGAAAGAAATAAAAAGTTGTATCTATCCTCCTCCTCTTTTTAAGATATTCCACAGTTTTATTTTATATTTAAAGAGACTCTGTAACAAAATTTTCAGCCTTATTTCTTCTATCCTATAAGTTCCTATACCTGTTCTAATGTGGTCTGTCTTACTGCAGCCCATTCTAGTTGCACAGTGGCTGTATTATCTCTGTTATATAATCTAATATTCTTTCCTCTGACGGCTTTGTCGGGCTCAGGCACTTAGGCAGGAATGTGCTGCTCTGCTTGTGATAGGAAGAAGCTATACACACCCTCTCCACGCCCTCTCCAGGCTCTGTGTGAGTCACAGACTGAGCTCCTCTCAGCCTATCACAAGCCACGTCTTTTGTTTGTGAACACTGCCTAAAACTGGCAATTACAAGCCAGGATTGCAGCAGGGAGCGGCAGAAACAGCACAGAGGGGCACAGGAGAACATAATGAATAGAATGGCATGCTTTTTATTGTAGGAATTTTAGAGTACAGATTCTCCTTAAATCTACTTTTTACGTTTTTACTGATTTATGGTTACTGCTCAATGACACATTCATTGAAGTATGTCAGAGCTAAAATCTATGAACTATTGACCCTTTTCATCTCTTTCCTGCTCTCAAAAGCCATTTTCTGCTAGGCAAGTGTTTTATAGTTGTAATTTCTAATCAGTAAGGGTCACACTGTATTCTGACCCAGTCCTAACAGGAACTGTCACTTACATACCTGTTTAACTCTTTCAGGCAGAGAAAGAAAAAAAGGAACACAGCCTAGTTATTTGTGTGCTAGGCACTGTACATACACATGTCTATCTCATCATGTCACATGTCACTTCAGCTATCCTTTAAAGAGGAACTTTAACCAAGGTTTGAACGTCTTCCCAATCAGTAGCTGATACCCCTTTTCCATAAGAAATCTATTCCTTCTCTCCAATAGATCATCAGGGGAGTCTGTATGGCTGATATTGTGGTGAAACCCCTCCCACAGTGTGATGTCATGACCATGGTCCTGACAGTTTCCTGTCTGTGAACCTCGTTGCATTGTGGGAAATAACAACTTTTTCCAGCTGCCAAGCAAGCAGTATCTCCCTCTGTGCATAGAGCTCTCAGTAACAAACATTCCGCACAGATCACCTGGCAGGACTAAAGATGTCACCACCAGTGATACATTTCAGAATGTAAATCAGGGAGAGGAAAGATTTTACAATGGGCAAACGCTGACTAAATAATTTACAAATGAATATTCTAAAAAAATAAATAAATAATCAATTTTATTCATTATGTTATTTTCAATACAGTTCCTCTTCAAGTCTGACTGGATTAGCAGCATGTTTGTTTCAGGTGTGTGATTCAGACACTACTGCAGCCAAAGAGATCAGCAGGACTGCCAGGCAACCGGTATTGTTTAAAAGGAAATAAATATGGCAGCCTCCATGTGCTTCACCAACAACTGGCAGCTGCCTTACGTTCCGATACAGAAGCAGCCATAAACCACTCCCCCTCGGCCCAAACCCCGCAATCTGTATTTTGAAAGCACTTAATGAATGTGTATGGCCAAATCGCAGCATTAAGCGGAAATTCAGTATGAAAACCGCACCATCAGGCAATCTGATTAACGAAATATCCCCCCCCTCCCCAAGTTCTCCCCCCCCCCCCATAAAAACCTGGTAGCTGATAAAGAGATATTTTAGGAGATCAGAAGTTATGGTCCTGGTCGGGCGGAGAGCCAGCGCTGAGGAATGTGAAGAGGTTTCCTCCAGACTAACCATGAATTATTTATCGAGAGCTTGGCAGATTTCCAGAGCAATCGTTCATTGTTTACTGCAAACAATCTGACAGGCAACATCTGAGCGCCGACCTGCCCGCCAACCTGCCCGCAGTTTGCAAACAAAGTTTCAGGAGGTTGGCAATGCCCGTTTCTTTGTCGACGCCCTGGCCGCGCGCCAAGGATCGCCTGAATTCCACGCCGCGCGTTTATGGAATTCAGATGGCGGCCAATTAACACTCCTGCGAAAACGGTGGCAGCATCAGGCAGACGAGAGCCGCGCGTGGCAGAGTACTCATAACTCAGCATCGATCCGCGCGTTACGTCCTCTCGCTATGATCCGCCGGAATACGCTACGCGGCACAATCCGATATTGCATTTCCTGTGTAATTTGCCGCACTCGCTATGGGGTAATGAGGAAAACAACATTTTTGTTTCTTCCAACACGTTCGGTTCGGCCTCCGCATTCGCGGCCGCCATGATTCGCTCAGCGTTTTTTCATACGTTATAATAAATCCGGGAGCCGCGCCAATCTCGGGAAAGAATACCCCAATAAAAACCCGGCGGGGGGCTCTTTACAGCGACAATCATAATTTCATGAAACTGCATATTTCTCTCTTGGAATAAATTGCTATGCTGAGATGCAGAATTGACAAATTGGAAAAGCTGTTTTTTCGGAGCGTTCTCCTGCGCTCCTGGCGGTTCTGTGCTGGATGTCATCACGGGAAAGGAAAGCAGTAAATAAAAGGGAGGGGGGGATGAAATAGTTTGGGATCAACTTTCTCTCAAACAACTTAAAGGGGAACTATATTAAAGGATTGCACTTCATCCTAATCAGTAGCCGATACTCCCTTTACCACCTTTTCTTAAATAGATCATCAGGGGCTCTGTATGGCTAATATTGTGGTGAAACCCCTCCCACAGTGTGATGTCATGACCATGGCCCTGACAGTTTCCTGTATGAAAACCTCATTGCATTGTGGGAGATAACTGCTTTTTCCAACTGCCGTGCTGTTGTTTTCTTGACGACCAGCAGCAAAGGCTTATGGTGGATCAAACAACATGAGTGAATTACACAGCAATAGCAATAATTTCTTGATCTGTTTTATTTTGTAACTTCTCCCTTCACAGTGTAGCGATTTATTTTTTCCCCTATTACTATCTTTCGGTAGAGATCCTCTTTAAGGTTTTCTAGGTTTACTGGATGTTTTGTTTTTGTTGGCATTGTGATACTCTCACCGACTGTGTAGCGGAATTGTCTATAACGCAAATTTGTAAATATTGCACGAATGGACAGGACGCTGGCAAACATTGATGCTTTGATTCAAAACTCCCTGCTTTTACTGATGGCTAACATGGTACAGTACTCTACTGCTACTACTCTTGCAGTATTGTGACCCACCGAATGCATAATGGTAATGCAACTTCACACCCAATTACACAGGAAAATTGCCCAAGGTCACACATAGCAGTAAAAGTGAAAAACCTCCCCCAGTTGTACCTTCCCAGGGGTGGGTGTTGCAGAGTGCCCTCCCCTTTGTATATGCCCCTCCAAGTCGTACCTTCACAGGGGTGGGTGTTGCAGAGTGCCCTTCCCTTTGTATATGCCCCTCCCCATTGTACCTTCACAGGGGTGGGTGTAGCAGAGTGCCCTCTCCTTTGTATATGCCCCTCCCCCATTGTACCTTCACAGGGGTGGGTGTTGCAGAGTGACCTCCCCTTTGCATATGCCCCTCCCCTTGTTGTACCTTCCCAGGGGTGGGTGTTGCAGAGTGCCCTCCCCTTTGTATATGCCCCTCCCCCTTTGTACCTTCACAGGGGTGGGTGTTGCAGAGTACCCTCCCCTTTGTTTTTGGCCCTTCCCCTATGTACCTTCACAGGGGTGGGTGTTGCAGAGTGCCTCCTCGGTGTGCAGTCCAATGCAGATGTCGCCCCCGTTGGTCGGCGGAGGGTTTGTGCAGGTACGGGTGCGCTGATAATGTCCTCCCCCGCACGTGGCTGAGCACTGAGTCCAGGACGACCAGCAGGACCAGGATCCTTTCACTGCGGAGGAGAAACAGGAAACGCAGCTCAGCAGACAGAAATAATGCCAAAATAGCAGATACTTCTTCTATAGATGCAGCTATTGCCGAATAATCAGCAGTGGAAACACACCAGCTTGTTAAGTCATCACAGTCACATTTACAGGCCCCTTCCTAAGGTGGGGCTGACAGGATAACACATACTATGGATTTACTATATTTTTATTATGTAACCTTTAAATAATGACCATAAGCTAATATTGGCATTTTCAATTCACATTTACTTTCCAACACCCCTCATCCTTCTGTATCCCTAAAAGTGTTTTTTCATTTAATCTGTTAATAGGAATGAACAACTGTTGTAAATCCCCCATGATCCTCCAGTGACTCCCCCTTTCTGTGCGATGCGAGCCGTGATCAGGAGGGGAGGAGGCGGGGTCACACACAGAATTGTGCAGGGTGTCAGGTCCTCCAGCAAGTCAGCATTTCTCACATTATGAAGAGAGGAGGGAAAAGGTGTTAATTGGGAATGTTTGGTGATTTCGCTGTGGAAGTGAGCGCACTGTTTCTCTATGAATATCTGAATCAACTAATAACTGACTTAAACAAAGCGGAAATCTCGTCCGACGCGGATAGACCTGCAGCTGGCTTAATAAGCAAGAAATAATGAAAAGCGTAGTGATAATTAACCGACAGCCGTCTGTGAGCTGTGACCCCCCCCAGCTCGCCACTATTCTGGCCCACAGCACACCTAATAACGCTTCTCCTCTTTTCAGCAGTTCTAGAATCATGATGAAGATGTGAAGAGAGAACAATGCCAGAAATATCCCATTCAGGGATGGCTTAGGAGAACCTATGGAGAAGCATGTGATCAGTGTGGTCAGGTGATAGATATGTACGTCTCTAATTAGTGATGTCATGTCTAGGAGAAGTCATGGAGAAGCATGTGATCAGTGTGGTCAGGTGATAGATATGTAAGTCTCTGATTAGTGATGGTCGTGTCTAGGAGAAGTCATGGAGAAGCACGTGATCAGTCTGGTCAGGTGATGGATATGTAAGTCTCTGATTAGTGATGGTAGTGTCTAGGAGAAGTCATGGAGAAGCATGTGATCAGTGTGGTCAGGTGATAGATATGTAAGTCTCTGATTAGTGATGTCATGTCTAGGAGAAGTCATGGAGAAGCATGTGATCAGTGTGGTCAGGTGATAGATATGTAAGTCTCTGATAGTGATGGTCGTGTCTAGGAGAAGTCATGGAGAAGCATGTGATCAGTCTGATCAGGTGATAGATATGTAAGTCTCTGATTAGTGATGGTCGTGTCTAGGAGAAGTCATGAAAAAGCATGTGATCAGTCTGGTCAGGTGATAGATATGGAAGTCTCTGATTAGTGATGGTGTGTCTAGGAGAAGTCATGGAAAAGCATGTGATCAGTGTGGTCAGCTGATAGATATGTAAGTCTCTGATTAGTGATGGTAGTGTCTAGGAGAAGTCATGGAGAAGCATGTGATCAGTCTGGTCAGGTGATAGATATGGAAGTCTCTGATTAATGATGGTCAGGTCTAGGAGAAGTCATGGAGAAGCATATGATCAGTGTGGTCAGGTGATAGATATGCCAGTCTCTGATTAGTGATGGTTGTGTCTAGGAGAAGTCATGGAAAAGCATGTGATCAGTCTGGTCAGGTGATAGATATGTAAGTCTCTGATTAGTGATGGTGTGTCTAGGAGAAGTCATGGAGAAGCATGTGATCAGTGTGGTCAGGTGATAGATATGTAAGTCTCTGATTAGTGATGGTTATGTCTAGGAGAAGTCATGGAAAAGCATGTGATCAGTCTGGTCAGGTGATAGATATGTAAGTCTCTGATTAGTGATGGTCGTGGCTAGGAGAAGTCATGGAGATGCATGTGATCAGTGTGGTCAGGTGATAGATATGTAAGTCTCTGATTAGTGATGGTGTGTCTAGGAGAAGTCATGGAGAAGCATGTGATCAGTGTGGTCAGGTGATAGATATGTAAGTCTCTGATTAGTGATGGTTATGTCTAGGAGAAGTCATGGAGAAGCATGTGATCCATGTGGTCAGGTGATAGATATGTAAGTCTCTGATTAGTGATGGTCGTGGCTAGGAGAAGTCATGGAGATGCATGTGATCAGTGTGGTCAGGTGATAGATATGTAAGTCTCTGATTAGTGATGGTGTGTCTAGGAGAAGTCATGGAGAAGCATGTGATCAGTGTGGTCAGGTGATAGATATGTAAGTCTCTGATTAGTGATGGTTATGTCTAGGAGAAGTCATGGAGAAGCATGTGATCCATGTGGTCAGGTGATAGATATGTAAGTCCCTGATTAGTGATGGTCGTGTCTAGGAGAAGTCATGGAGAAGCATGTGGTCAGTCTGGTCAGGTGACAGATATGTAAGTCTCTGATTAGTGATGGTGTGTCTAGGAGAAGTCATGGAGAAGCATGTGATCAGTCTGGTCAGGTGATAGATATGTAAGTCTCTGATTAATGATGGTCAGGTCTAGGAGAAGTCATGGAGAAGCATGTGATCAGTCTGGTCAGGTGATAGATATGTAAGTCTCTGATTAATGATGGTCAGGTCTAGGAGAAGTCATGGAGAAGCATGTGATCAGTGTGGTCAGGTGATGATAAGTAAGTCTCTGATTAGTGATGGTCATGTCTAGGAGAAGTCATGGAGAAGCATGTGATCAGTGTGGTCAGGTGATAGATATGGAAGTCTCTGATTAATGATGGTCAGGTCTAGGAGAAGTCATGGAGAAGCATGTGATCAGTGTGGTCAGGTGATAGATATGGAAGTCTCTGATTAATGATGGTCAGGTCTAGGAGAAGTCATGGAGAAGCATGTGATCAGTGTGGTCAGGTGATAGATATGGAAGTCTCTGATTAATGATGGTCAGGTCTAGGAGAAGTCATGGAGAAGCATGTGATCAGTGTGGTCAGGTGATAGATATGGAAGTCTCTGATTAATGATGGTCGTGGCTAGGAGAAGTCATGGAGAAGCATGTGATCAGTGTGGTCAGGTAATAGATATGTAAGTCTCTGATTAGTGATAGTCATGTCTAGGAGAAGTCACGGAGAAGCATGTGATCAGTCTGATCAGGTGATAGATATGGAAGTCTCTGATTAGTGATGGTTGTGTCTAGGAGAACCTATGGAGAAGCATGTGATCAGTTTGATCAGCTGATAGATTTGTAAGGCTCTGATTTGCTGGTTATGAACATGTTTTACATCGGGAAGCCATCACAGCAAATCAGAACCTTTCAATTCTATCAGCTGATCAAACTTGTCACATGCTTCTTCGTGAGCAGGCCCCTTTCCAAGCCCATGCGGACAGTGTGACTGCCCTGAGCCAAATTATATCATTCCCCACCATCCATGGCGGCCTGGAGGGGGAATAGTATTTAACGCTGCCGGGAACTTGTGCAAAAGCAGGATCAGCCATATACCGGCCGTATCCTGCGCCCAAGTCTCCCAGCGGTGAATTCTCTGGTACGCATACCAGTTGCCTGGCAGTCCTGCTGGTCTATTATAGCTGCAGTAGTGTCTGAATAACACCAGGAACAAGCATGCAGCTAATCCAGTCAGATCTGACAATAATGTCAGAAACATCTGATCTGCTGCATGCTTGTTCAGGGGCTATGGCTAAATGTATTAGAGGCAGAGGATCCCATGTGTGTACCTAACAGCAGCCAGGCAACTGGTATTGCTTAATCGGAAATAAATATGGCAGCCTCCATATCACTCTCACTTCAGTTGTCCTTTAAGCTGAATTACTGACATAAATGGACTTTTTCACAATATTCTGAGTTCCCGAGTTTCACCTGTATCTTGGTCATGCCGTTTGCCGTTAGGCTGCGGACCACCACATTATACAGCGACAGTATCCGGCAATGAAAGTCTCTTTTATGTGTATTGTTACTTTAGAAGTAATGGCAGGGCCTGGGACTGAGAGGTGATTGGTTACTGCATCCAAGTGACAGGGGCTCTCTGATCGCCACTTTAGGAAAATTACGGTGGAGGAATTTAGAACACTTATTACTTTTATAAAAATGGCAATCAAGTTTCTGGAGCACATTTCCCTGCACTTTACGTGTTTGTGAATAAGCCCCCATAGCGTTGCCCTGGCTAATTGTGGCCCCTCCTGTCCCGCCAGCCCCGGCGTCCCCCGACCTTCCTGCAGTGCCCTGGCTGATTGCGGCCCCTCCTGTCCCAGCAGCCCCGGCGTCCCCCGTCCTTCCTGCAGTGCCCTGGCTGATTGTGGCCCCTCCTGTCCCGCCAGCCCCAGCGTCCCCCGTCCTTCCTGCAGTGCCCTGGCTGATTGTGGCTACTCCTGTCCCGCCAGCCTCGGCGTCCCCCGTCCTTCCTGCAGTGCACTGGCTGATTGCGGCCCCTCCTGTCCCAGCAGCCCCGGCGCCCCCCGTCCTTCCTGCAGTGCCCTGGCTGATTGTGGCTACTCCTGTCCCGCCAGCCTCGGCGTCCCCCGTCCTTCCTGCAGTGCACTGGCTGATTGCGGCCCCTCCTGTCCCAGCAGCCCCGGCGCCCCCCGTCCTTCCTGCAGTGCCCTGGCTGATTGCAGCCCTTCCTGTCCCGCCAGCCCCGGCGCCCCCCGTCCTTCCTGCAGTGCGCTGGCTGATTGCGTCCCCTCCTGTCCCGCCAGCCCCGGAGTCCCCCATCCTTCCTGCAGTGCGCTGGCTGACGGCTTCATACCGTATATACAGTATGTGGTCACCAATATACTCACCATGAAGGACAGGCAATATCGTACAGTACAATAAAAGTCCAAACAGACATATAAAACTATTTACTACAGCCGCCGCCGGTGCGGTTTTATTATTCATTACTGGGCCCGGCACAGCTTACAGCGCAATAACGGGCGATATTATGACACCGAGACAACAATTACCCAATAAAAAGGGACGAGATATACGGCGCCTTGTTCTTTTCAATTAAGAGGTAATTGTGTTTTTTTCCCGCCCATATTTCCAGTCTAAGTCCACATAAAGTTTATATGAGCGGATGCCGGTGCGAGCTATCAGGAGTCTGCAGACGCCGATAAGCGCGCAGCGGCCGCGGAGAGGCGGCAGAGATCGATGAGGAGTGCATGAAGCGGTCACGGGAACAGATACCGATCCCTGGCTGTGCCGCTGCTTGCCTTAACCCATTACCGGCACGCTGCCATTACCGGCATGCTGTTTACCTTAACCCATTACCGGCACAACCCGGGAGACCGGCGCTCTGACTGCAGGGCGTGTATATTAGGGCAGAGCTTCTACACTAACCCCATAAAACTTTGAGAAGTGTACAAGAGTTGAAGCAACTTTTGGTGACCGAAACGATGAATGTGAATTAAGGTGGCTCTCCGACCTCAGAATCAGGACAGTGTAGCCATCTATTTGGCCAGGCTAAACTCTAACAGCTTATTGCAAGGAGCTGCTGAGGTGGTCTCTGTTTGACCCGCTGTGTAATTTTGTCACTGTAGGTGGAAAAAAGTCATTTTATATCCTGACAATATGCGGGATCACCGTACTACATTTCTCAGGCCTGTATTAGAATCGTGGGCATTTCGTCACACAAAGCAAATTCGCACTGTAGTTATGGAGGGTGGTGGGCATCAGGAGAGCCCCCTACACATGCCTGCTCCCCCCGTTTTACATTTTCGTTTGGGTTAAGGTATCCTTTAAGCTATAAAACAAAGCAGAAATAATGACCCTTTGAACTTTTCTGCAGTAAAACCTTATCTCAAGCTGTCTGTTTCTTGGCTGTAAAAGTGCTTTAGAAAACAGGACTGTATTGGACCCAGTGGGTGGAAAAGCTCAGAGAAGCTCTTTTGCATAGATAACAACTGAAGCATTTTAACTCTTTGTTTAACTGGAAAACAATAGGAGACTCTTTTCTTTGCTATGAATGTTCTATTTCTTAGCTGTACTACGCATACAATTCATTATATCATAAGTTTATTTTGGCTTCAGGTTTGCTACTTCGAGTGACCCGGGCTGTCATACTCTGCTGAGCCATCTTTCAGCATCAGCGGTTTGAGATCGGAGAGGCAGCGAGATCTGGGAGGCGGAGTCGGCGCCCGGCGCGGCTGTCACGTTCATGAGCTGATTCTGTTAGATCCGTGTAATTCGGGTGAAGGATTTGCTGAGACGAGAGGTACCCGCCGGTCGCAGTGAGTTTATAAATCGTGAGCAGTTGGGTGTAAAGAAGTTGTCATACAAGTCCGCACCGAAATCTTTCAATGTCCGGACTCCAGTTAGAAAATCGAGTGACACCTACAAGCCGACTTTGCAAAATCTGGACAAGTGAGTGATCATGTGTGTGAGTGATTTGTCATGGTTGATGGAACGCGGTTACACCGCAGGAGACCAAACACCAGCCCTTGTGGTCGCAGTCCTCAAACATTCAGAACCCCAAACTTCAGCAGGAAAGATCATGGCTGGGAGTTTTTTTGAGGATGAGGAAGGGATCTGATGTTGGACTATCTTCAGACTGGCCAATCACCTAAAGGGGCCCCATACAATGGTCGATTTCAGCCAATTAATCGATTTCGATCAATTTGATCTACCTAATAGGATGGAAAATCTAGGTTGATTGGCTGCTGGCAGCAGATCCATGGCCCATAGAGTTGCATTGGATCTAATGGTGCAAATAATGCATTTAGATCGATTTCCAATAGATTTCATTCTGAAATCTGTTCCTAGTGTGTGCCACACATCAGATAGATTCCGTCAGATTCCACCTGACAGGCATCTGACAGAAATCTATCTGATAGTCAAATCTGCTGCAAATCTATCAGTGTATGGCCACCTTAATTCGGAACACGATTCTAACCTGCGGCGCCACCTGCAGGAGGTGTTGAAGGAAGGAAAGGGAGGGCAGCTGTGGAAAGACGCTCTGGTTTAGCCGGACTATGACCCTGCTCACAAGGCTGGCAGAAAAAAAGGGGGGTTTCAATGCATCATCCACACCCAACTCACCAGAACTTACTCTAATTATGGTTTCCTTACAGCCACCTGAAGGGAGACGGAGGCTGACATATTTATTTCCTGTTAACAATACCAGTTGCCTGGCAGTCCTGCTGATCCTTTGCCTCTAATACTGTTAGCCACAGCCCCTGAACAAGCATGCAGCAGATCAGGTGCTCTGACTGAAGTGTGACTGGATATGTTGTATGCTTGTTTCAGGTGTGTGATTCAGACACTACTGTAGCCAAAGAGATCAGCAGTGTAAGAAATGAGCTATACAGCACTCAAAGCTTTTGTTTATTTGAGCAGCCATTTCCAAGCACACAGGTAAACAATTTTCTTACAGCAGGACTGACAGGCAACTGGTATTGTTTAACAGGAGATATCCTGTATATGGCAGCCTTTATATCCCTCTCTCTTCAGTTGGTCTTTATAAACAGTACAAGTAAGGGAAATGTTTAGTGATTTGGAGGGGATAGCCGCAGTAGAGCATTTCTTTAGGGACTGAACATCAGAAATAGTTTTGGGAGGATTAAATAAACTTGAGAATTTATGCGATTTAGTTTGGAGTGAATAAGTGAAAAATGACCTAAAAACCAAAGCTTATTATTATAGAATGTATATATACAGCGCTAACATATAACACAGTGCTGTACAATAGATAGGTTGGGGTCATTCTGTTTGGGCCTAGACCTTTTCAGCACCCCTTAGTATTGTTAATAATTGTTTGCATTGCATCCTGATACATTGATCCTTTGTGCGCTGCATGAATGTTTGCTCTCCACCAGCCTGACACCAGTTTCTGCCTGTACAGATTACAGGGGGCTCTGCTAACATCTCTTGTCTATACATCTCTGCCTTCTCTATCCTCACCCCATGGTACGCCCTTTCCACTTACTAAGAGGGAGAGGATAGAGTACACTCCCACACAGCAATTTCCTGGACTCTGCAGAGGTCAGGCCATTGCGATTTCTGGGAACATTTAGAGCTACCAAAATAGAAGTTAAATATTTTTTACTCTCAGATGCTACATGTTCCCTGATATGATCACGAACGATCATGTCGGACAATTAAAATCTTACGTCTGTACACAGCATACAGGAAAAGGTCAGAGCAACAGCCTCAGAGTATTAAAAACCAATCAGCAATGACAGTTTACATGTTTCTGTCCTGAAAAGTTTGTTTTTAGAGTTCTCCAGCCACTACAAGTCCCAGCCCGCCCCCCCCGCCCCCCCCCCCCCCCCCCTCGTGGTCCGTAGCTCTGCAGCAGCCAGAGGGTTAAGGGTCACCTAATCCTGTACAAATTATTGTTACAGCATAAAATGCCCCCGTCCCCCCTCCCCTCTCCCCCGCGCAGAACGATGTACCGCCAGTCTAGAGTTACATCACATGGACTTCCTGATAATGCAGAACAAGAGCGTTTCACAGCCGTCCACAAAGCGCCTTTCATCCCGACTACAAACCCCGCTTCAAAGCCTCTGAGATCGCCATCCCGGGTAATGTCCTCCGCTCACACATTCACTGATACATGAGGCGGGGGCAACATTCCACAGCGCCCCCTAGAGGGATAACTTTACACCCAACAAAAAGGCTATTCTGGTGTCTGACCTGCTTCTGTTTGTCAGACAATCTTACCCAGAATTCTCTTCTGCCAATTGCTTTATAAATTACAGATTTTCCTTTTGAAGGTTTAGCTTTAGAGTTCCGAACATTAAAGGGGAACTGAAGAGAGAGGTATATGGAGGCTGTCATGTTTATTTCCTTTTAGACAATACCAGTTGCCTGGCAGCCCTGCTGATCCTCTGCCTCTAATACTATTAGCCATAGCCCCTGAACAAGCATGCAGCAGATCAGGTGTTTCAGTGGTTCAGACTTATAAGTCTGATCTGACAAGACTAGCTGCATGCTTGTTTCTGGTGTTATTCAGATACTACTGCAGAGAAATAGACCAGCAGGGCTGCCAGGCAACTGGTATTGATTAAAAGGAAGTAAACATGACAGCCTCCATGTACCTCTCTCTTCAGTTCCCCTTTAACTATTTTATAGACCAATTTAATAAGTTAAAGAGGAACTTTAATGAAGGGTTCAACTTCATCCCAATCAGTAGCTGATACCCCCTTTTCCCAGGAGAAATCTTTTCCTTCTCACAAACAGATCATCAGGGGGCGCTGTATGGCTAATAGTGTGTTGAAACCCCTCCCACAGTGTGATGTCATAACCATGGTCCTGACAGTCTGTGAACCTCATTACATTGTGGGAAATAACAGCTTCTTCCAACTGCCAAGCAAGCAGCATCTACCTCTGTGCCTAGAACTCTCAGTAACGAACATTCCGTACAGATCACCTGGCAGGACTAAGGATGTCAGCCCCAGTGATACATTGCAGAATGTAAATCAGGAAGAGGAGATATTTAACAATGGGCAAACACTGACTAAATAATCTATAAATGAATACGGGAAAAAAATCAGCAATTGTATTCAAGTTTTAGGTCTATAGTTTTCTATCCATAGGTTCTTTGGACTTCCATCCTGAAGGTTTACATTACAAATCTATCGAATTGGATGGATGGGCGATAAACGGCCTCATTCTTCTTCAGAACTTTCTGCTTTACCACCATCAAATACTTTTGAAGTAAAAGAGGAACTGTTGTAAAAATAACGTAATGAATAGAACTATTTTTATACAATATTCATTTCTAATCCTCCCCCTGATTTACATTCTGAAATTCATAACAGATGGCGACATCTTTAGTCCTGTCAGGTGCAGCTCTGCGGAATGTCTGTTTCCGAGAGTTCTGAAGCCGGTAGAAAAGATATCTGGGTCTCTCAGAATGTTCTGGAGGGTTGGGGTAAAATTATGCATAATAAGATGCCTAGGATAAGCATGACTGGGAGGGTGCGGCTACACAAAGCAATATATAGCTACAGGAAATGTTTCTGATGCTGAAACCAAGCAAATCACTGTAAAAGTGGGGATCCGTGCCACTACAGGGCCTCTTTAAACATACTGGAGAAGAATTTAGTGCAGAGCAGTGATAGGACACAAGGCAGGGCTGACACTGTGGATGGATACTGGAGAGCAGTATGATAACATGTATGCTGGAGATGCAGGAGAGCTGGGGGCGGGGCTGCAGAAGACCCCACCCCTCAGATACTGGCAGCTCCGCCTCTCACCTGGGCACGCCTGGGGGTTGCAGTCCTGGAAGTCGGTGGCAGATCCTGTGCAGGGCAGTCCTCCGTTTCGTGGTTCCGGGTTGTTGCAGAAGCGTTTTCTGGATCGATAGCCCAACTCGCACTCTCTGGAACAAGCTGACCAGGGACCCCACGGGCTCCACCCACCGCTGACCACCCGAGCCGGCATCTTTCCTGTCCTCATCAGGTCGTCCACCAGAGCTGGGGGGACAGGAGACAGGAGTCAGGTGATACAGAGGCAGCTGTGACATCTCAGCATCATCCAATACAGATAGAACTACACACAGCCTTACATCTATGAGCCTGTACCGAACCCCCCCGTCCCCAATACACCCAGCACATTCTCTGAGCCAGCATGGTGGATGGTGTCGTTTTCCTTCTTAAAGGGAACCAGAGATGAAGCACGCTCATGTATTTTACCATATAGATCATTGGGGACATTAGAGAAAACACCTACCCTGCTCTCTGTGTCATTCTGCCCTGCACAGCTTGTTTCTTATCAGCCCTGATAAAATCCACCACTGAGCATTCAGTGTGGCTTTGCTCAGGAATCTTTATAGCGGAGTCTGTGTTTTCTGGTGTCTTTTCAAGCCCAAGCCTACCCCCTTGTGGCTCTGATCAGGAATCATTATAGCTGAGTCATTATAGCAAAGCCAGACTGAATGCTCAGTCGGGGATTTTACCAGGGCTGTTAGAAGCAGGCTGAGCAGTGAAGGATGAAACCGAAAGCAGGGTGGGTGTTTTCTCTAATGTTCCCACTGATATATATGGTAAAATATATGAGGGTGCTTTGTCTCTGGTTCTCTTTAAAGCAGAAGGTATTTGCAATAACTCAGATTGAAGTGAACATCTGTGGTTACCCACAATGCACCAATAATGATGCCCCTAAAAGCAGGACTTACACCCAGAACCGCTGCTGTATAGCAAGCCCTATAGCTTATACATGTTACAGAACCACATCAACCCAACAGGTAGACAGCCTGCTTCGGACTGTTGGTCCTCCCTCAGTGCATGACAGGGATTGATATGGCTGTATGGGGGGGATAGGGCTGGGACCAGTATAAGAGTAACCAAGCAGCTCAAGACAAGACAAATTACATTTATATTGCGCTTTTCTCCTGGCGGACTCAAAGCGCCAGAGCAGAGCAGCAGCCACTAGGGCGCGCTCTATTGGCAGTAGCAGTGTAAGGGAGACTTGCCAAAGGTCTCCTACTGAATTGGTGCTGGCTTACTGAACAGGCAGAGCCGAGATTCGAACCCTGGTCTCCTGTGTCAGAGGCAGAGCCCTTAACCATTACACCATCAGCCAACTGCTCAGGATGACCCAAACCACTAGGGAAGTATAGGGGGCTAAGAGAGACTAAAAAGTTGGCTTTTTAATAGGAGGGCTTTTCTGTCTCTTTTTGTCCTCTATACTTCCTGAGTAATTTTGGGTCACCCCGAGCTGCTTGGGTATTTTCATGTTTGATGGTGTTACTCGGAAGGTGGCTACTAATGATTCAATTTGCCGAACAATCGTTTACAAACGATTCTTCGTATGAATGATCGGAAATAATGATTTGTAACCACTTATGTAAAAATAATCTAACAAATGCGATCAGATGAATGAAATCAATCCGATTTTTGGATCCATCCCATCAATCTGATCGGACTGGTTAGGCGATTTTTGTACATTAGTGGCCCCAAACGATCACTTTCGATCGTTCATACAAATAATCGTTCGTAATCAGTCATTCAGCAAATTGTATTGTTAGTGGCTACCTTTATGTGTCTTCTAATGATACAATCTTTGTCATCCAATCGAATCATTTCTATGTAATAAAAGGGAACTGCCTAAATTATCAATTTTTTCATTCAGTTTACCCTTAAAGGGAAGGTTCAGGGAGGGAGGTAAAAAAATAAAAATCAATATCCACTTACCTGGGGCTTCCTCCAGCCCGTGGCAGGCAGGAGGTGCCCTCGCCGCCGCTCCCGGTGGTCTCCGGTGGCGAGCCCGACCTGGCCAGGCCGGCTGCCAGGTCGGGCTCTGCTGCGCTCCAAGGACGGGCTCTTCTGCATCCCACGCGGGCGCGCTGACGTCATCGGACGTCCGCCGGGCTGTACTGTGCAGGCGCAGTAGTTCTGTGCATGCGCAGTACAGCCCGGCGGACGTCCGATGACGTCAGTGCGCCCGCGTGGGACGCAGAAGTGCCGGGCCTTGGAGCGCAGCAGAACCCGACCTGGCAGCCGGCCTGGCCAGGTCGGGTCGGCCACCGAAGACCACCGGGAGCCTGCGGAGCGGCGGCGAGGGCACCTCCTGCCTGCCACGGGCTGAAGGAAGCCCCAGGTAAGTGGATATTGATTTTTATTTTTTTTACCTCCCTCCCTGAACCTTCCCTTTAAGGTGGCCACACACCATACAGTTTGTTTAAATATATTTTCAATTCAAGAACTGTAATTAATGTTTCTGTCTGGTTGTAACATTTTAAAAATCTGACCAATATACCACACACCTGTTTAATTTTTTTCCCAATTACGGAAAAATGATTGAAACCGCTGAAAAAAATTGCTTGGGTCTGTACATTAAGAAAGTGAAAGTGACAATCTACTCTACACCATTCAATTTTCATAAAAATCGATTAGAGAAATCCAACACTCCCGATTTTCTTTTATTGAAAAAAACTAGAAATTTGATCATATTTCTAGAACAAATGAAAACAAAGCTTTCAATTTTTCTGTACAACCGATCCTTTTTATCAAATTACTGTAATATTGGATCATTTTATTGTATTGTCACCTTAATACTACATAGATTTGGTAAAACTGGAGGAAAACGATTGGATTATTAGTGGCCAACATAAGTCCACCGATTCCACACTAGCTTGAAATTGATGCTGTGAAGCCATTAGCCACGGCTTACAAATTTCTCACTCCATTCTCTCGTGTTGTAAATTGTTACACTGCACGTCTTACATCACCCCACAATGATTTTTCACAGAGAAAGAGGCAGCCGTCCAGGGCAATCTCGTCTGAGAAATTAGTGTGCGTCTCTTGAGGGTGCTTAAAAATGAGACACCCCAGATGTTTAAATGAATGTGTATTTTTCCCCTACTAAGCTTGCCTGTCAGGAGCCACTCCCATCATCCTGTAGTCCCTCCTCCCATCGCTATAGAGACAGTAGAGGTTGCTCAGATGTGCCAGAGCAGTGTGTCTGTACAGCGCTTGTTCCCCACAGTGCCGCCTGCAGGATGGGAATAGATAGTGCATGCTTATGCACCTTACTGTAATCAATAGGCCTGACATGCTGCCCGCTTACATGGCTAAAACTAGTGATGTCAGTATGAAACCCGGACTGACTGGATCAAATAATAATTAATAATTGCACCATATTCCCACTATTATACCATCACGTCAGACACAGATCTCTCACGTATTGGTGGATTCAGAGACAGACGTACAATCGGTTTCGCAGGAGGCGGAGCCTTCGCTGGAGCAGAATCTGGTCTCGATCTTCTTCCTCCCGAATTGCAGCAGGTGGGGGTCGGAGAGCTGAGCTCGGCAGGTGTATCGGAATCGCTGCTCCTGGCGGGCGCCGCTCTGCGTGATGTTCACCGGCATCCATGGCGTCCATGGCGTATTCCTGCGCACCTCCGGACACGCTTCAGTGTTACACGTCCGGTATTCCTGGAACACGGGAGGGGGGCGGGATTACATATATACAGGGCTCAGCGACAACATGTAAAGGGTCACTGTAGACGAGAGAGATCCCCACTATTGTTCCTGCTAATTTAGGGGTACTCCTGCCCCCTCCTTAACCCTTAAGGACCAGAGACCACTGGTACAATACTGACAGAATCGCCGCATATACCCACCGCAACCGCCGCACGCCGGGATCCTCAGGACATAGACTTTGCCGTCTCTATGACGACAGAGTCATGTGAGCCGGTCAGGAGCCGCTATCATTGGCTCCTGACTGTGTCTATCAATGTAAGCCAATGGGAGTGGCTTACATTGATAGACACGGCCAGGAGCCAATGTAATCGTCCTCCTCACCACATCACAGGGCTCTGTCGTCATAGAGACAGGCAGAGCCGGTGAGCTGCGGCGAAAGACAACGGGATTCAGCAGCGAGATCGGCGGAAGCGTCGCAAATGGCGGATGCGGGCGGTGAGTGAAATCTACGCCCTGCCAGCCAGGTAACCACCAACACAGGGCTTAGATTTCAATCACCGTGGTCCTGAAGTAGTTAAAGCAAACATGAAGCGGAAATAAACTTAAGAGAGAATGAATTGTAGTGCAGCTAAGAAACAGAATTAAAGTCTCATATTGTTTCCCAGCACCGGAAGAGTTCAGATAGGTCAGTTATCTATGCAAAAGAGCTTCTCTGAGCTCTTCGACCCACTGGGTGGAATACAGTCCTGTTTTCTGAAGCACAGTCAATGAACAGTGAGAGAGCTTGAGATAAGGTTTTACTGCAGGGAAGTTCAAAGAGTCATTATTTCTGCTTTGTTCTATAGCTTAAAAGACAGAGTGTGGTTTCTAAACTGCAAATATGACAGAATGATGCAATTTTATAAAAAAAAAAACCTATATACCTGAAAATAAAAATAAGAGACTCTTTCCTTTGCTACTAACGCTCTGTTCATTATCCATACTACACATACAATTCATTATATCATACTTTTTTTTTTGCTTCAGGTTTCCTGCAAATTACATTCTCCATGTCATATATGATAAATGAAAGGGTCAGCAGGGGGAGGAGCCTCTGGTAATGGGGGCGGCAGGTGTGCAGAGCCGGGAACTCAGAAGCACAAAGATCTCACCACTGATGACCCCGAGAGATCCAGGAGGAGAAGGGAGGGGGCCTCTGGTGATGAACTGGGAACTCAGGTGCACAGAGATCTCACCACTAGAATCCCAGGGAGATAGAAGAATCCAGCAGGGGGAGGAGCCTCTGGTAATGGGAGCAGCAGGTGGGCAGAGCTGGGAACTCAGGTGCACAGAGATCTCACCACCAGAATCCCAGGGAGATAAGAGAAACTCCCTAAGTGGCTATCGCTCAGAACTCTGCCTAACAATGACACATATCGTGTGAGCGGAGCACCCCCTTACTCTGACACCCTGCAGACTGCGCTGATAGGTCTGGCAGGAAACCCCCCTCCCCCGTGAGATGATGGACCTACCTGAGGGCAGCCGGGGCAGCTGTTCCCATTCTCGCAGGTCCTCTGTCTGGAGTGAGTTCCGCCCCCGCAGTCCACGCTGCACTTACTCCAGGACCCCCAGGAGGACCAGAAGATGGGCACCGGGCACGGACTGTTCTCATTGCAGAACCTGCAAACACAAAAAATCATTATTATCCTCCTTACTTATCCGCTTCACCTGCTTCTAATACATGCTAGTTCCCTGGCTGCAATACCAATCCTCCGGAAACAGTAATATGCCAATCAAGAGATTTGAGTTTGCCGTCTTGTATAGTTGTGCCACAGAAGATGGCGAGGTGGCCGGAGAGCTGACCCTCCACAGCCGTATACACGCCTGATCTGCTTATAGTTTTTCCTACAAATTTTCCGTTCAGACACCATTTCATATTCATTTAACCCTTTAGCAGCCAATTTACTTAGAGGCTTGCCAGTGCTACAGGACAATTTATTTAAGCACATTTTTAAATTTCATATTTGTTACATTTCCTTGCTACTACTTAGCACTGCTGTAATGTGTATTTATGACCACTTGTCACTAGGGGGCAGTGTGAGACAATAACAGAGGACTTCTGCTTTCAGTTTCTGTATTTTCTGCTAGTAGAGAGAGATCAAAGCATTCCAAGAATTTACAGCACAAGTTCTGCTGACTGAGGTGAAAAGCATTGCACTTATCTCACACGAGATAACTCTACTGAAGCTGCTAATGAGTTATTTAAATGACAAAAGCTTTGTAAACAAATAAAATAAGTTATAATTACTACAGAAACAGAATAGCTGCTGCATCATGTATAGATTATCATCTCCTCCTCAGTGCCATCACTGCCTGCTCACTCCCGGGTCAGTGTGAGCCACAGGCGCCTGCAGTGGAGTTGGAGTGATAAGACACGCCCCCCTGCTGACATGCCTGTCACTCTCTAGCAAGGAGGTGTGGCTTCAAGCCAGAACAGGGGAGGGAGCAGGCAGGAGGAGGTGGCTGAGGATATATGATCTAAAGCAGACGATATGCAGGCTAGGGGCGGGGACAGACATGAGCTGAGTGATAAGGTGCAGCCTGCAGCTCTGCAAGTCTGGCCTACAGGAAGTAGAACATATAAAGTTGTATATGCGGCATGAGCAGGTGGTGGCGCTGTTACACAAACAGAAACTCTGATTGCTGCTCAGGACAATCTACGTCTGGAGTTTCGGTTTATTCCCCGCTTGGATGAGGAGGTGCAGAGGTTGGCGTGAAGCTGAGCGACGGCCGGGGTGTTATGTGACAGCCCTGCAGAACGCACGCCGAGGCGATAATGAGACGGGGCAGAGGCCAGCGTGACGCACGCAGTGAATTAGCACATTTAACAGAATATTGACGAACTCGGCGACCTTCAAGATTTTCATCTGAAATCCAGTGAAAGGTCGGATGAGCGGAGGGGAGGCCGGCTCGGGTTAAATATCCTGCAAATCTCCAATTAGGAGAGCAAATTAGTCGTGTCTAATACCTGATGAACAAAACAGCGAGAGGTCGCCGAAATCCGACCTCGCCAAATCTGTACGTTATGTACACGATATACAGCTCTGGAGGGCTGACCCTGCAGCTGCTAAGGTGCCCGTTAACGGTACAATCTCCCGACCGATTGACGACATCATCGATCATATATCAATAGTGTCAGTCAACAACGAATGATTGCTCTATTGATAATTCTGTCGATCCATTATACTAGTCAGATTGGATTACTTGTCATGGTCCGGAAAGATTGTTCCGGATCGCAGACGCAACTAGTCAATCGGATGGTTAACCGTTCGGAGGTCGGACACCCTTACATCACTATCTCCGAAACCAACCACCCCACAGATTGTATTGCTATAGTATAATATACTGGTATCCTATATTATTATTATTGATTCATACAGTGCCAACATATTCCGTGGAGCTGTACTTCCCAAATATACCATGTCAGCAGGCTTACCAACCACCCCACGCATTACATCACTACTACATCATATACTGATGTCACATACATATGTAGTCCCCATTACCAACAACCCCACAGATGACATCACTACTGAATGATATTCTGGTATCATATAGCGTTGTAATATACCACTATGCCATATGGCCGGCATATACCACTATTATGTTCCTGTACTGCCATTATACATCACTATTGTTATAGACAATTGTGTGCACAGAATAGTTTGCAGAACATGCAGTGGTCCACACTACAGAATCATTTCTAGCTTTACTGAAGTCTCGACTGAAGACCTGAAAACCTCGGCCATCCAATACTGGCTTTCAGCCTGCTCCCTCGTGTACTCCAGATTCTCTGAATCATTTAATGATCTAATGTGCTGTACATGATGAAAAAGTTCTTCATAGTTTTGCAAAACTTTTTCAATTGTTTTTATATAATTCTAGCATATAATTCACAACCAACATACCATTTTTTTCTGAAATAGAATTTCTCAGTTTCAACGTCTGATCTGTTGTCTTTGTACTATTTTCAACTAAACACGAGGTTTAAAGGGGCCCATACACTGAGCCGATTTTCTGGCCGACCGATCGATCCAGATCGATCGATCGATCGAAAATCGGTTGGCCAATCGACCGATCGATGGCCGATTTCGATCGATTTCGATGGATTTCTGTCGAACTGGCAGGATGGAAAATTTAGGTCGATCTGATGAGATTGCTTATCATTTTGCATTGGCCCTAATGGAAATCTGATGGCAAAAAAATGCCATCAGATCGAATTTCAATAGATTTCAAACTGAAATCTATTGGAATTCTATCCTGGTAAAAAATGTTCTAAAAACGCATCAGATAGATCATCAGATGCATTTCTTATCTATCTGCTGCCAATCTGACGAGTGTATGGGCACCTTAAGGCGGACCTGAACTCAGAACTTCCTCTCTGCTCTTAAAGATAAGCAACAACATAATAACATTTAAAGAAAAACAATTCTTTGTTACAGCTGATCCAAATCCTGCAATAAAACTGCAGTGTCTACTTCCTGCTTTCATGGAAGCAGACATATTGTTAATATCCTGTATTTACCAATTAGCTGCTCAGGAGATTCCCGAGCTGACACAGCAGAGATCAAATTACAGTGGTGATTGGTCACAGATGAGGGGGGATTAAACAGGCTAAACTCTCTTAAAACATACATGGTGCATTTCTCTGTGTTTTCCTTCTGACCTGTGCAAGAGTTCAGGTCCACTTCAAATGATTTATAAATCACCACATTATTCTGTTTATCTATATTCAATGACCTTAGCCACTAAAAGACCTGATCGGATTTTGTAGCGTTTGCATTTCTTTGTACCGAGATCCCTTCGTCATAAATTGGGTGTGCGATTTTCCCGCGCTCCAATACTACGTAAAGGAGCTCAAGTGCACTAAAAAACCAACAGGATGGCAATTGCGATCGGAAAAAATTGCATCATAAATGCATCCCTCCAATGTAAATGATCGCCTGATTCCATTACAGTCGTTTTTATCTACCTTGCGTTTCACGCTAACTCCTCCCATACGGAACATAACCAGACGCACAGCATCCACACTTCTGGAAAGCCTCATCTCATTCTATTGTTCTATTCGAGTAGAGATACGACCAGATAGTGGTAGTCCCAGCGGGAAGGCGGGACAGCGATTCACCCAATCACAGCGCAGCGATGGCCGAGCACTCAGCAATGGTGATAAGTGTTCTGTCGCCCTTTGTAAATGAGCCCTCTGCCTTGTGGAAGCACTTAGCTGGCAATCGCCGGAGGCTCGTTAAAATAACACCATCCGTTAAATACAATAAAGATAAAGTGGCGTACGTGGGCGGAGGGAGCGCGAGGCAGGCAGCCGTTCGTTATTCGCGTTGTATACGGACTCCAGAACACGCTCTTCTAATGATACAATCTCCGAGCTATCCTCGGCTTAAGATGCTAAATAATTAATGACCAAACAGGCAGCACAAACACAGACAACGATCTAAACGACTTCGCGGTAACATGGTGACAAGTAATTATTTTAAGCACACTGACTCCAATGCCGGATTAACCGTTACAGCGCCGATCTGGCCTCCCGGTGCTGAGACAAGTGCCGGGCACTTATCATGGCGTTTGTTTTCCCCTCTAAATGGCGTTAAGCACTTGAAACATAGAAGCCATTATTAATATTTCATACCTACCTTTCCCAGTCCCCAGCGGAGCTCTGCTGGATGTAATGGCAACATAGTTTATACATCCCCTATTCAGCCTTCATTAACTGTACAATCTCCCAAACGATCCACCGTACAATCGATCACAGCAGATGCGGTTAACGGTGCCGATTGCCGATCATATATAATTCTATCGATCATTCCGTCAATCCAAATTCCACAATGACTCTTTTAGCTTAATCAGATTGCTTATGATTTTTCCCTCCATTGGTTGGCCTGAACAATCGTTTTTGATCGATCGCAAAGATCGTTTAGGAAATTGGATTGTTAAAGGGCACTTTTAGTCTCACAAAATGTTCCCAATAATGGTACAATTTTAAGCGCAAGATGATATTGTCGATAAGATCATTCAGATTTAAATAAAAGGTCATATTTAATCGATCCATAACACTAAAGAATCTTACTTGCAATCATATAGTCATTTGTCATGATGTCATCCATGAAAAAAAGATCAGCTAAACGATCTTAAGGAAACAATCAATAATTCAACTGTCCAGGATCAATTGGGTCCCTCAGCTTCTCAGTTTCCATGCAATACAATCTGAATAATCTGATCGAAAATACAAGTTCGCTAAAAATTGTACCGTTAATGCCCACCTTTACTCATAATTACTCATGCAGGCATCACTGGGTTTTCCAATTAGAGATTCCAGTATGCCTTACTTATTGGCAAGGATACATTCTGCATTCACTGTTTACATAATAATAAAGTTTGGTTAACAAAAAAAATTCTTGATTAAGTTTCCCCTCCAGCAGGTAGGAGGAGTCTTACCTCTCCTCTCGGCTCTGTCCTACGCACACCCTGCCCCCGAACCGCGGTGCGGGGTTACTGCACGTCCTCTGCCGCACCTGGAATCCAATACCACACGACGTGCTGCACTGCGCCCAGGAGGACCACGGAGTCCAGCCGCCATTCCTGGAGGAGAGAGAAGAGGCGAGACAGACTGATTACTCTATATCCAGAGTGTGTACAGCGCTGCAGAGGATGTCAGTGCTATATAAATACATAATAATAATATGGTAGGACATTAGACTATGACTATGGTAGGATTAGAGTGTGAGCTCCTCTGAGAATAGTCAGTGACATGACTATGCACTCTGTAATGTGCTGCAGGAGATGTCAGTACTATATAAATACATAATAATAATATGGTAGGATATTAGACTATGACTATGGTAGGATTAGATTGTGAGCTCCTCTGAGGACAGTCAGTGACATGACTATGTACTCTGTACAGTGCTGCAGAAGATGTCAGTGCTATATAAATACATAATTATAATATGGTAGGACAGTGGTTCCCAACCCATGTGCCGCGACACATACATGTGTCGCGGCAGCTTTGGGTATGTGTAGCGGCTCTCGGAGGGAAGCAGCGCAGCGGAGGTAAAGCTGTGGGCAGCGGCGGAGAAGGGGGCCATCTCCCCCAGTTCTCTCACCTTAGGGTGCTAGCCTCCCTCGCTCTCCCCTCCGATCTGTGTGTGCGGCGGCGTTTGGCAGTGGGCGGGACTTACCTTCCGTGTCGCTCCATGCGCCGGCCGGAAGTTCTGGTGCCGCAGCCGCTGCTCTGGTCTGGATCAGGCCAGAGTAGTGGCAAATCATTCCGCGCCAGCGACGAGACCAGACGGAGGACACGGAAGGTAAGTTCCGCCCCTCTGCCAGCCACCGCACTTCATTCCGGAGGAGAGAGCGAGGGAGGGAGAGCACCCTGAGGTGCCACTCTCCTTCCCTCGCTCTCTCCTCCTGGGGGGAACCTGGCTACAATATACTGGGCACATATATCCCTGGCTACATATACACCTGCCTACATATACCGGGGACATATACACCTGCCTACATATACCGGGGACATATACACCTGCCTACATATACCGGGGACATATACACCTGCCTACATATACCGGGGACATATACACCTGCCTACATATACTGGGGACATATACACCTGCCTACATATACTGGGGACATATACACCTGCCTACATATACTGGGGACATACACACCTGCCTACATATACTGGGGACATATACCCCTGCCTACATATACTGGGGACATATACACCTGCCTACATATACTGGGGACATATACCCCTGCCTACATATACTGGGGACATATACCCCTGCCTACATATACTGGGGACATATACACCTGCCTACATATACTGGGGATATACACACCTGCCTACATATACCGGGGACATATACACCTGCCTACATATACCGGGGACATATACACCTGCCTACATATACCGGGGACATATACACCTGCCTACATATACCGGGGACATATACACCTGCCTACATATACCGGGGACATATACACCTGCCTACATATACCGGGGACATATACACCTGCCTACATATACCGGGGACATATACACCTGCCTACATATACTGGGGACATACACACCTGCCTACATATACCGGGGACATACACACCTGCCTACATATACCGGGGACATATACACCTGCCTACATATACCGGGGACATATACCCCTGCCTACATATACCGGGGACATATACCCCTGCCTACATATACCGGGGACATATACACCTGCCTACATATACTGGGGACATATACACCTGCCTACATATACTGGGGACATATACACCTGCCTACATATACTGGGGACATACACACCTGCCTACATATACCGGGGACATACACACCTGCCTACATATACCGGGGACATATACACCTGCCTACATATACCGGGGACATATACACCTGCCTACATATACCGGGGACATATACACCTGCCTACATATACCGGGGACATATACACCTGCCTACATATACCGGGGACATATACACCTGCCTACATATACTGGGGACATATACACCTGCCTACATATACTGGGGACATATACACCTGCCTACATATACTGGGGACATACACACCTGCCTACATATACTGGGGACATATACCCCTGCCTACATATACTGGGGACATATACACCTGCCTACATATACTGGGGACATATACCCCTGCCTACATATACTGGGGACATATACCCCTGCCTACATATACTGGGGACATATACACCTGCCTACATATACTGGGGACATATACACCTGCCTACATATACTGGGGACATATACACCTGCCTACATATACTGGGGACATACACACCTGCCTACATATACCGGGGACATACACACCTGCCTACATATACCGGGGACATATACACCTGCCTACATATACCGGGGACATATACACCTGCCTACATATACCGGGGACATATACACCTGCCTACATATACTGGGGACATATACACCTGCCTACATATACTGGGGACATATACACCTGCCTACATATACTGGGGACATACACACCTGCCTACATATACTGGGGACATATACCCCTGCCTACATATACTGGGGACATATACACCTGCCTACATATACTGGGGACATATACCCCTGCCTACATATACTGGGGACATATACCCCCTGGCTACATATACTGGGGACATATACCCCCTGGCTACATATACTGGGACATATACCCCTGCCTACATATACTGGGGACATATACACCTGCCTACATATACTGGGGACATATACACCTGCCTACATATACTGGGGACATATACACCTGCCTACATATACTGGGGACATATACTCCTGCCTACATATACTGGGGACATATACTCCTGACTACATATACTGGGGACATATACCCCTGCCTACATATACTGGGGACATATACACCTGCCTACATATACTGGGGACATATACCCCTGCCTACATATACTGGGGACATATACACCTGCCTACATATACTGGGGACATATACACCTGCCTACATATACTGGGGACATATACACCTGCCTACATATACTGGGGACATATACACCTGCCTACATATACTGGGGACATATACACCTGCCTACATATACTGGGGACATATACACCTGCCTACATATACTGGGGACATATACACCTGCCTACATATACTGGGGACATATACACCTGCCTACATATACTGGGGACATATACACCTGCCTACATATACTGGGGACATATACCCCTGCCTACATATACTGGGGACATATACACTTGCCTACATATACTGGGGACATATACACCTGCCTACATATACTGGGGAGATATACTCCTGACTACATATACAGGGCATATATACCTCTGGCTACATATACTGGGCACATATACCCCTGGCTACATATACTGGGCACATACCCCTGGCTACATATACTGGCCACATATATCCCTGGCTACGTATACTGGGGACAACTGGCTGTTTGTACTTATGTGCATTTACTGGTGAAAAGCGGTCTCTTCTTATGTGCATTTACTGGTGAAAAGCTGTCTCTTATTATGTGCATTTACTAGGGAAACGCTGTCTCTCATTACCTGCATTTACTGGTGAAACTTTCTCTTATGTGCATTTAGTGGGGAAACGCTGTCTCTCATTACATGCATATAGTCTACGTGTCACGGAGATCTGAACGTTTGGTTTGATGTGTCACGACTCCAAAAAGGTTGGCAACCACTGTGGTAGGACATTAGACTATGACTATGGTAGGATTAGAGTGTGAGCTCCTCTGAGGACAGTCAGTGACATGACTATGTACTCTGTAAAGTGCTGCAGAAGATGTCAGTGCTATATAAATACATAATAATAATATGGTAGGACATTAGACCATGATTATGGTAGGATTAGATTGTGAGCTCCTCTGAGGACAGTCAGTGACATGACTATGTACTCTGTAATGTGCTGCAGGAGATGTCAGTGCTATATAAATACATAATAATAATAATATGGTAGGACATTACACTATGACTATGGTAGGATTAGATTGTGAGCTCCTCTGAGGACAGTCAGTGACATGACTATGTACTCTGTAATGTGCTGCAGGAGATGTCAGTGCTATATAAATACATAATAATAATAATAATAATATGGTAGGACATTACACTATGACTATGGTAGGATTAGATTGTGAGCTCCTCTGAGGACAGTCAGTGACATGACTATGTACTCTGTAATGTGCTGCAGAAGATGTCAGTGCTATATAAATACATAATAATAATAATATGGTAGGACATTACACTATGACTATGGTAGGATTAGATTGTGAGCTCCTCTGAGGACAGTCAGTGACATGACTATGTACTCTGTACAGTGCTGCAGGAGATGTCAGTGCTATATAAATACATAATAATAATATGGTAGGACATTAGACTATGACTATGGTAGGATTAGATCGTGAGCTCCTCTGAGGACAGTCAGTGACATGACTATATACTCTGTACAGTGGGGGCTGAATTGGATGGACAGGGAACTTTACATGGGCTGAGTGGCGTAATGTGACGTTAATCAAACAAATAAAAGTGTCAGCAGTGCGCACATTACTGAGCGCTGATAGTGCTGGAATACAGAGCCGTGACAATGACGCCGTCTCTCATTATAATGTCACAGATGTTCCCAGCGCGGCGGCGTGGCGGTAAACGTGTTCTCGTTTCTCCACATCACCGATATTTCAGCCCGCGCTGAGATCCCTGAAACATGGCGAACGGCGGCAGAATAAAACATTCCGCATCCTGGTCATTACCGACGGCGATATGACTGCGAATCTGACGGCGAGGAACCCGAGACTCCAGCAATAATTCAACAGCGCTCGGCCCGTATCCGTGGAGAGCACGTTACAGACTCCGCAGAACACGGCGAGGATCATGAAAGTTTCAGCACTCCATGAATTATTTGGCGCGATCGGACATTTCGCCTCCATTGCGGACAGCCTGTCAGAAGGTTTATTGTGTGTATCTGATGGAGACCGGCTTGTTCCGTGTATACGGCGTTCAGAACCAGGTAATTCTGAGATCGCTGCTGCAGGGAGGGGAGATCGCCAGAGGAAATGGAGGCAAATTAATGCCTGGTGCACACCATGCAATTCACCATCAGATTTCAGGTCAAATTGAGAATTTCCGCCAGGTCCAATCTGAGTTCCGATCAATTTAGTACAAACATTTAGTACAGACATCACTGAGGTTTGGTACCCTACAGATGCGTACATCAAATAAAGGAGCCTGGAAATTTGGACACCCCCGGTTCGCCCATGAGGCAAAGTAAAGCAACTTCCTCAGGCGGCACCAAGGCAGATACAGGAAGTGAAGAGAGTGCCTGGCTAACCTATACTGGGGGCAACTTTACCTGACCAACCTATACTGGGGGCAACTGTACCTGGCTAACCTATACTGGGGGCAGCTGTACCTGGCTAACCTATACTGGGGGCAACTGTACCTGACCAACCTATACTGGGGGCAACTGTACCTGGCCAACCTATACTGGGGGCAACTGTACCTGGCCAACCTATACTGGGGGCAACTGTACCTGGCCAACCTACACTGAGGGCAACTGTACCTGGCCAACCTATACTGGGGGCAACTGTACCTGGCCAACCTATACTGGGGGCAACTGTACCTGGCCAACCTATACTGGGGGCAACTGTACCTGGCCAACCTATACTGGGGGCAACTGTACCTGGCCAACCTACACTGAGGGCAACTGTACCTGGCCAACCTATACTGGGGGCAACTGTACCTGGCCAACCTATACTGGGGGCAACTGTACCTGGCCAACCTACAATGAGGGCAACTGTACCTGGCCAACCTATACTGGGGGCAACTGTACCTGGCCAACCTATACTGGGGGCAACTGTACCTGGCCAACCTATACTGGGGGCAACTGTACCTGGCCAACCTATACTGGGGGCAACTGTACCTGGCCAACCTATACTGGGGGCAACCGTACCTGGCCAACCTACACTGAGGGCAACTGTACCTGGCCAACCTATACTGGGGGCAACTGTACCTGGCCAACCTATACTGGGGGCAACTGTACCTGGCCAACCTATACTGGGGGCAACTGTACCTGGCCAACCTATACTGGGGGCAACTGTACCTGGCCAACCTATACTGGGGGCAACTGTACCTGGCCAACCTATACTGGGGCAACTGTACCTGACTAACCTATACTGGGGGTAACAGTACCTGGCCAAACTATACTGGGGGCCACTGTACCTGGCTAACCTATACTGGGGCAACTGTACCTGGCCAACCTATACTGGGGGCCACTGTACCTGGCTAACCTATACTGGGGAAACTGTACCTCGCTAACCTATACTGGGGCAACTGTACCTGGCTACCCAAACTGGGGGGCAACTGTACCTGGCCAACCTATACTGGGGGCCACTGTACCTGGCTAACCTATACTGGGGCCACTGTACCTGACTAACCTATACTGGGGCAACTGTACCTGGCCAACCTATACTGGGGGCCACTGTACCTGGCTAACCTATACTGGGGCAACTGTATCTGGCTAACCTACACTGGGGCAACTGTACCTGGCTAACCTATACTGGGGGGCCACTGTACCAGGCTAACCTATACTGGGGGCCACTGTACCGGACTAACCTATACTGGGGGCCACTGTACCGGACTAACCTATACTGGGGGCAACTATACCTGGCTAACCTATACTGGGGGCCACTGTACCTGACTAACCTATACTGGGGGCAACTGTACCTGGCCAACCTATACTGGGGGCAACTGTACCTGGCAACCTACCTATACTGAGGGTGCTTTTTGGGGGGAGATCACAACAGCTATAATGTGCGGTGCACATTGTCAGGCGCTGTGCGATCTTTCCAATCCGGAAGGGGGCGCATCCTCACAAGTTTACCTCAGGCAGCAAACAGTCTAGAACCGGCCTCGCTGATAGTAAAGCGTTGGTATTAAATGCCAATATTTTACTATGGCTAATCCTAACCCTCCTCTCACACAGAACCCTCCCCCTGACACCTAACCCTTAGGCGGGTTTCACACTACCGGCTGGCGTTATCAGTGCGGGGCCGCAGTGCAGTGCATCGCCAGTAACAGGTCTTCGGGGATTACTGCATTAGTACGCGGTAAGCCCCATGTGGCATCCGGCCAAGCAGGAAGTGACACTCACTTCCTGTTGGTGAATTGATGACATGCACGGAAGCGTGTTACTAAAATATGCCTCTGCAAATGCGTAACACGAAAAACTGCAGCTGGTTTTTAAAATACACGCGTGTTGCAACAGACTTACATGACTTCCGGTCCGACGCAGATCGCCGCAGGGCAACGTAGGTATGCGCTTGTGTTAGATTCCGGCGCAGCCTACTGCAACGTGGGTAGTAAGAGCTACGCCATAGACTTACATTAGGCTGCAGTGGCGTGCAATAAATTTACCGCACAGCCCCAGTGTGAAAGGGGCCTAACGCTTATAACCCCCCCACCCCCTGTATAAACCACCTACCTAACCCTCAACACCCCCCTTTCCCAGCACAAACTACCTACCTAACCCTCAACACCCCCCCCCCCCCCCATATAAACCACCTACCTAACCCTCAACACCCCCCCCACCCCAGCACAAACTACCCCGGTAACATCTAGCCCTTAATACCCCCCCCCACTACCTACCTAACGCCTTACCCTTAACACCCCCCCATAGACTACCTGCCTAACACCTAACCCCCCAATCTACCTACCTAAAGCCCAATCATGACCACATTGCAGCCCTGAACTGCGAATTCTTGGGCGCCGCCAAAGCCGCCTTTAAATGGATGTAACGATTTCCACAGTAGCGATTATGATTCACAAAATCGCAATCGCAGGACATGCAGCATTTTGGGAATATTTGCGCTTCAATATAAGGTATAGAAGCGCTGGCTAATCGCTCTTGAATAGCTACACATAGCGACTTGTGTGTGATTTTAAATAACTGCAAACTGTAAAAAAATTATAATAATTTGAAATGACCAATCAGAATTAAAATCACTAATTGCTATTACAATCGCTGGCATAAAGCTTACACTTTTTAAATCGGTCCCAAAAGCGCAGAAAAACACTTATGAAATCACTTTAAAAAAAATCCTAGTTCACAAACGCTAGCGATTGCGATTTACGACTTGTAGTGGGTTCCCAGGCCTCACAGTCTGAAGAGCGACAGAACACCGGCTTACAGCAAGCTGCATGCGACAGTGAGGATGAAATAGTAAATATAAATGTATAAATTAAGCCTCACTGTAAACGACTAGTTACACTTACGGCCGGAGGCGTTGCCCCCCCCCCCCTTCCGCAGGTTATGACGCGAGGCATCATTTGCAGCTTTGGTTTGATGTGTTGCGGGTGAAGATCCTGGCGGGTGCAGAGCTGCGATGTGCTGACTGTCGCATTATTTCTCACCTTCTAATATATCGTCGCTCACCATGGCCAGCAAGACACACAGAAAAATGCTTCCTCTGCACAATACGGCTGCACCCCCTGCTGTTTTATTATTTGTTTTAATTGTACTCATTTCCTGAGAAGAAACTCAAAGTTCATAATTGTTTGTTGTTTTGTGTGTATGGTTGCGTGTGTTTGTCTGTCTGTCTGTATCCATGTGCTTGTCTGTGTTTGTCAGGGTGTATCTGTTTGCGTGTGTACGCAGGTGTGTATCTGTCTGGCTGTGTCTGAGTGTGTTCGCATGTGTGTATCTGTTTGCGTGTGTACACATGTGTGTGTCTGTCAGTGTGTATGTGTATGTGGTTGTGTGTGTGTGTGTGTGTGTGTGTGTGTGTGTGTCTGTCAGTGTGTGTTTGCATGTGTGTGTCTGTCTTTGTATATCCGGGTTTCTGTGTGTGTACGCATGTGTGTGTCTGTCTGCATGTGTTCGTGTGTCTGTGTGTGTATGCATGTGTGTGTATGCATGCGTGTGTCTGTCCCTGTGTATGTCCATGTGCGTGTGTCTGTCTGTGTGGGCGTGTTGGCATGTGTGTGTGTGTCTGTCTGTCTGCGTATGTACGTGTGTGTGTCTGTCAGTGTGTATCTGTCTGTGTGTGTTGGCATGTGTGTGTGTGTGTGTGTCTGTGTGCGTCCATCTGCATCCCTGAGTCTGCCTGTGTTTGCCTGTCAGTGTGTATCCGTGTGTATGTCCATGTGCGTGTCTGTCTGTATGAGCGTGTTCGTGTGTCTGTCTACGTATGTATGTATGCATCTGTTAGTGTGTATCTGTCTGTGTGTTCGTATGTGTGTGTCTGTGTGTGTTGGCATGTGTGTGTCTGTCTGTTTGTGTCCGTGTGTATGCCCATGTGCGTGTGTCTGTCCGTGTGGGCGTGTTCGCATCTGTGTGTGTGTCTCCCTCCGTGTGCTTGTCTGTGTTAGCGTATGTCTGTGAGTGTATCTGTGTTTGCATGTGAGAGTCTTTCTGTTTGTACCTGTGTGTTTTCACATGTATGTGCGTTGTCTGTGTGTGTTCGCATGTGTATGTGTATGTCTGTGTGTATCCGTGTGCTTGTCTGTGTTAGCGTATGTCTGTGAGTGTGTCTGTGGTGTTGATACTTCATGCAGCAGCAGTTCGGATTTTGCCCCATTAATGCGGTGGGGAAGGGGGCGGGGTGGAGGTGCGATGGTGTCATCAGACAGGCAGAGATTATATGAGACTCATTAGCAGGGAATTAGCATAAGATGAAGCAGACACAAAGCTCACAGTCCTGATAGTATAAAATCCATGTCCGTAGACTGAGCTATACATCATCACTTCCTTTAGCTAAATAGATATTAGGGTACACTTGCAATATATGGGGGCCAGGTCAGCAGGCTGCACATGCCACTTCCTGTAGTAGATTATTATAGCAGAGCAGTGCGGGGACCACAGGGGGGCGCTGGACTGTAAGGATGCTGCTGTGACATATGTGGCTGCACATACATACAGTACAACATTATTAAAGGGAATCTGAAGTGAAAATAAACTTATGATATAATGATTTGTATGTGAAGTACAGCTAAGAAGTAGAACATGGGCAGCACATATATGAGTCTCATATTGTTTCCAGTACAGGAAGAGTTAAAAAACTTCAGTTGATATCCATGCAGAAGAGCTTCTCTAAGCTATTCAGCCGACTGGGTCATCGTCATCAACAGCCCTGTTTTCTGAATCACTTATACACCAGAGAAACAGAGAGAGACAGCTTCAGATAGGATTTTACTGCAGGGAAGTTTAAAGAGTCATTAGCTCTGCTCTGTTTCATCATTTAAAATGCAGAGTGTGGTTTGTAAACTGTAAACTGCAAATATGACAGAATGATGCAATGTTATAAAAAAAAAAAAAAAAGCAAAAAAGCTATATAACTGAAAATAGAAATATGAGACTTTTTTCTTTGCTACTAATGTTCCGTTAATTATCCTTTTAATACACATACAATTCATTATATCATATTGTTGTTTTTTTTTCACGTCAGTGTCACTTTAAAAGCATGTAGACCAGAACTCGGTTCGGTAATACTTTCATGGAGTTGATCTCACAGGAGCGATTGTGAATTGCTGAAGACGTGATTGCGGGTCCTACAAGCGTTTTCAGAGCCATTTAACCACCTGAGGGCCGCAGTGTTATACCCCCCTAAAGACCAGGCCATTTTTTGCTAAACTGGCCACTGCAGCTTTAAGGCCAAGCTGCAGGGCCGCACAACCAAGCACACAAGTGATTCCCCCGCCCTCTTCTCCCCACCAACAGAGCTTTCTGCTGGTGGGGTCTGATCGCTCCCCCAGTGTTTATTTATTGTCTTAAATACCTCCCTCCCCCATCTAGCCAATCACGGCGTTCGGCTGTCATAGGCTTCACCCTATGACAGCGGATCGCTCCTGTGTTGTCCCCTGTACAGCGCTGCCTTACATCGCAGCGCTGTACTATGTTAATAGATGGCGGTTTCGCCGTCTAACAGTCTCCTAGCGGCGATCACCCCTGGGAGACTGAAGGCGTAGCGGAGCATCAACGTGCGCAATCTCCTGCAAAACAGCCCCACAGGACCTTACGCCAATCGGAGTTAGGCGGTCCTGGGGCTGCTGCCATTGCCATGGCCATCGGTGCAACACAGTCGGCTAATGGTTAATAGAGGAAAGTGAAATATTGCTTTCCTATAAATCGCTCCACTTTTAGGTCGCAAAATCAATGTAAAGCTATGCACTCACCACCCAACGGGTCCAGTGACGTCTCCTTGATGGCGGTTGTTAAGCAACAACTCTTCCTGCTCTCGACGTCACAACGGGCACAAACAGGAACTTGATTGCAGTACTTTGTGCAGAGTAATCAGGATCTTAACGATCTGATGTGTCCGTCACTCAATGATGTGCGATTGCCGCGGGGGGTCGAAACATCGTTTAACATGCTTATGTTAAACGATGTTGCCCGTCAACGGATAACGTCGCTGCAAGTATTAAAGCGTGGGTAAGAGGGTTTAGCGTTTTGAGAGCGATTTGCAATCTCCTCTCTTTTACATTACTCCTGTAAAACATGGGGATGGGGAATATACAGAGCTGTGGAAAGAAATAACGACTTTCAGAGCAGAAGCCTTGCTGAGTTCGTTCCTGCAGCTGCAATAAATCACAGGTATTTGGTCTGTGTTACATTCACAGGCAGGTTATATTGGCATTATATGAGGGGGAGGAGTCTATCTATACATTTCCCATAAAACGCAGCAGAGCGGCAGAACATGCGGCAGGTCCGGCCGGATTCCGGAGCATTTCTTATATTCCAGCCGTTATCTGATGAGACGGATCTGCTATTCTGTTTAACCCCCTCATGCCGGATGTGCGCCGAGCGTAGCCGGATTCCGCGGCGAGGCCTCTCGAGTAACACGTCTGGCAGCCGCCGCTCGGAGGTGTTAGACGATGAATACAGAACGCGAAGGGGGGAGAAAAGCAAATTTCCTGAGTGTGCAGCTTCCTGGTAACTGACTCCATATGCCATCGCTGCTCCGCTACGCTTGGCACGCCGCCGCTGTTTACATTCCAGCACAGCTGAACCCAGCGAGGAGAGGGCGCAGCGGCCATGTCTAATTATTCTGTATCCGACACGTAATCCAGCCTGGGGGAGCAGCCTGGAGACGGCAGTTTCAGTGCAACATACCGAATGAGGCGAGCGGAGCTCGAGGCCGAAGGCTGTACTGATGGGTCGCTAGGCTACAGGTTAACAACGTATGCTGTTGCTATGGAGACGGGGAGACAGCCCGGGTGCATAGTGGAGCGACTTTTGGCAGGGTGCGAGGGGAAAACAATGCACTCTGGAT
Source organism: Hyperolius riggenbachi (assembly GCF_040937935.1). NCBI lineage: Eukaryota > Metazoa > Chordata > Amphibia > Anura > Hyperoliidae > Hyperolius > Hyperolius riggenbachi. The sequence continues at coordinate 314,906,672 of NC_090652.1, forward strand.
CCTTTGAGCGACGCTTCAGGGCCATTATCCATACCTTAAGCTACGAACCCACATCACGATTTCTTGAGCGACGGCCGCGACAGTTTTCACGATCTTGCGACGTGGATGCATGTGCATGATTAGGCAAATGACGCTTTGTGACGCGCTGCAATTATGACAGTCACGGTACATTGGATCTGTAAGATTCCCATGCAAAGTGCCACGATCGTTTGAACCCTCGTTCGCACCCGTGTTCCCGCAGGTAGGAGGATGGACCATGGAACGCTCCCTCTAGCAGTGAGTAAGGGGCTGTAGATTCTCGACAAAGATAGCCAATTGGGGGTTGTAGTCTAGCGTGTCTGCAAACCATTAAGGAAGCTGAAGTGAGAGGGATATGAAGGCTGCCATATTTATTTCCATTTAAAGAATACCAGATGCCTGGCTGTCCTGCTGATCATTCTGGCCTCAGCAGTGTTTGACTCACACACCTGAAACAAGCATGCAGCTAATTTTGTCAGAGGCATCTGATCTGCATGCTTGTTCAGGGGCTATGGCTAAAATTATTAAATATCGCCCATGGGGATCAGATCCTGATCCCAAATGGGCAACATCCATCAAAAGTGTGTACGCACCTTTAGAGGTAAAGGATTAGCAGAACAGCCAGGCAACTGGTATTGTTTAAAAGGAAATAAGTATGGCAGCCTCCATATACCTCTCACTTTAGGTTCTCTTTAACGCACACCTGTAGTGAGAGGAATATGGAAGCTGTCATATTTATTTCCTGTTAAACAATACCGGTTGCCTGGTAGCCCTGCTGAGCTCTTTGGCTGCAGTAGTGTTTGACTCACACCCCTGAAACAAGCATCCAGCTAATCCAGTCACACTTCAGTCAGAGCACCTGATCTGCTGCATGCTTGTTCAGGGGCTATGGCTACACGAATTACAGGAGGATCCTAAGTGCAACCTCTGCTCTGATCACATGATTCTCCCTTCCTGAACGATTTCACATTACAACCAAAACTTTTCTTCAGCTTCTCTTTTTCTATGAAATTCTCTTCAAGATGACGCCAATCACTCTCCAGCTTATCACGACCTGAGGAGAGCACATATGTGTATAGTGATGCCTGCAGTTCTGTGTAGCCGTCAGAAGAGCATGTGTCTATAGTGTAAACGGTTGGCCATTGTTGATCTTCCTCCGTCAGTTTGATTTCAGCCTCCTCAGACGTTTCCTGAGCTCCAGTGAGATTTGCTGCTGTAATGGAATGTAAATATCGGTCGAGAGATTTCTCTGAGGTTCCAGAAAGCAATGCAATGAGCACGCCGCTTGACTGAGCGCAAATGTGTACTGATCCGAACCGCGAGCGCTCTCTGCCTGCCCCCATCCGGGAGCGCAGCATTCCGAGTCCCTCCGGTGGCTCCTCCCCCAGCGAGGGACATAACGTCAAGTCAAGTGAAAGGAAGAAGCAAATTACATTCAATGTGCATAAAATGCTCTCTGCTTATTCATCTTCCGCCAGCAGAAAGTCGCCGCTATCTTTGGGGTCACTATCTGGGGTCGAATCGCTGAGCTAATATTCCGCTGGACTTCCACTGAACCCCAAACACAACAAGGCAAGTTCTGAAAGCAATCATTGTCAATTAAAAGCATTGCCTGCTGGGAAAAGTAGCCTGGCATCGATTGTTTTTCCTACTTTGGATGTCACATGGTCACACAGGAGTGACCCGCCTACCAGCTGAATCCAGCAAGGAACAGACACAAGATGTACTGCAGTGACAAGTACATACGGCCCATGAAACAGGATTTCTCTCCCAACACTTTGCCTCTGATGACTGTTTATATGTTCTTATATTCCCGATTATTTCTACATTTATTGTATTAGGGACAGTATATCTCCGACCCACATGACTTCATCTAAAGTCCCAGGGGCGTAGCAATATCTTCTGTTTCCTATGAGCAGCGCGTGCTCGCCCCCTTCAGCGGCCGTTAGAGGACAGATTGGTGAATGGGAACATATGTTCCCAAAGCCAATCAAAGTGCCTGATTAATGTATAAACTCTGCTGTAATGAACAACAGAGAATACTCATTGAAAAACTGTAAAACAAACAAACCAAACCTTTCACTGTTGTTTTTTCTAGAAAGCTATTATATTTGTCCACTAAAAAAAGACCCCACACATATAAATTCAAAATCACATTAACCCCTTTCTATTCCCCTGTAGTTACCAAAACAAACAAACAAGAAAAACCCCGGAAACCAAACAGGCGGAATTTGAAAGAGAATACATAATTTGTTCCGTTGTGGACTTAACTTTTTATATATCTATGCCATGAGGGTGTATTACTGATTTTTTTGCAAATAAGGGCTTGTAATTATTGATAGGGTATAGTGAATAAGCAAAGAAAAAAAATATCCACTTTTATTTCCAAATAAAATATTGCCGCCATACATTGTAATAACCGGGACAAGTGGGCAAATAAAATGTGTTAGTTTTATGAACAGTAACAGGTTTTATTTTAAAACTATAATTGCTGAAAACTGAGAAATAATGCATTTTTTCTTGTTATTACCATTAAAGTGCATATAAAATAAAATCATTCTAAGCAAAAAGTACCAAACAAAGAAAGCCCAATCTGAGGTGAAAATAACAATGTATAGATGTACAATGTAAAGATAAAACGTTCCGCACCATTACATCACGCTCGCTGGTTTGACAACTCTATAAAGGAACTAAAGAAACAGGGACGCAGACTGGAACGAAGGTGGCGCAAACACCAGTCCCCTGATGACAATCTTTCCCTAATTGCTCACCTCAAAAAATATCAAACGGCGATTAGCAAAAAGAAGTCCTTATTCCTGTCTCACGAAATTGCAAATGCAGCCAACAGACCTGCCCAACTATTCCGCACGGTTGACAGTCTCTGCAATCCATCTTGCAGGAAATCCAGCATCAGACCTTCACAGGAACTGTGCGAGAAATTTGCCCACTTCTTCTCAGACAAAGTCTCCTCCATACGATCTGCCATTCAATTCACAGCCTCAGAAACCCATGCAGAGCCATATAACAGGTGCAAAAATAGCCTACCACCATGGTCTGATTTTAAAGTAATCACTGAAAAAGACATCTTGGACATCCTCTCAAACCTTCGCCATACTACCTGCGATCTGGACCCTGGCCCCACTAAGTTCATGTTGAAATGCCCTGAACTCTTTACACCGGCATTCCACAAAATAGTCAACGGTTCCTTACAAGAGGGTGGTTTCCCTCTACTCTGAAAGAAGCAACCGTCAGGCCACTACTCAAGAAACCATCCTTAGACCCAGATGCTCTAAACAGCTACAGACCTGTCTCTAACCTCCCCTTTCTGGGAAAGGTTATTGAAAAGGCTGTCTACCTCCAACTTGAAGACAGGCTCTCCAGAAACAACATCCTTGACCCTCTTCAATCTGGCTTCAGGAAATATCACAGCTGTGAAACAGCCCTCACCCAGATTTGCAATGATCTGCTCATTGCAAGAGACAAGGGTCAATGTTCCATCCTGATTTTGCTCGACCTCTCAGCGGCTTTTGACACAGTCGATCATGGAATCTTGCTCAACAGGCTACAAGAGTACTGTGGCATAGATGGCATTGTTCTCCAGTGGTTCAACTCCTTCCTGGCTGGCAGAACACAAAGGGTAGCCTTAGGGCCCTTCCTCTCCAACCCTGTACCACTAAAATACGGTGTACCACAGGGCACAATATTATCCCCTTTACTTTTCACCATATACATGCTGCCACTAGGAGAAATCATACAAAAACATGGCCTGACATATCATTGCTATGCTGATGACACCCAGCTATATTTGTCATTCAAACTTGGCATCACAGACCCTACTCCACAAATAAACGCATGCTTAGCTGAGCTTCAGGAGTGGATGAATAATAATTGGCTAAAACCTAATGCCGACAAAACTGAGGTACTTGTTATCGAGGGCCAGGGCTCAACAGCAAAGCAGCCCCAGTCTCAACCAACACCGCTAAGGATAGGGAGCTCAGACCTGAACAACTCAGACTGTGTGCGCAGCCTGGGAGTACTGATTGATGGGAAATTAAGCTTCAGGAATCAAATCTCAGCTGTTGTGAAACATTCCTTCTTTCACCTAAGGAATATTGCAAGGATTAAACATCTCATTCCTTCAGAGCATCTTCCAACCCTAGTTCATGCCTTCGCCACATCAAGGTTAGACTACTGCAACGCCCTCTACACAGGCCTGCATAAGAAAGACCTACGCCGCCTGCAATTAGTACAGAATGCCGCCACAAGGCTGTTAACGAGCCAACCCCGCCATTGCCACATAACACCAACCCTGAGCTCACTCCACTGGCTACCGATAAAATGGAGAATTCTGTTTAAGATTGGCTTACTGACATTCAAATCCTTGCACAATCTGGGCCCTGGATACCTGAAGGACTTGTTGCAACTACATCACACCCCCCACAATCTTAGATCAAAAGGACACAACACCATGGTCACCCCCAGAGTCCACCTCAAAACCTTTGGAGATAGAGCCTTTTGTCATGCTGCCCCTACACTTTAGAACTCCCTGCCACACCCAATCAGGACAGCTCCATCCCTGGAAGCATTTAAATCTAAACTGAAAACCTACCTCTTTAGTCTGGCATTCATGAACATCTGACTATCTCCTCTGTAACACAACCCAGCCTGCAGCCCTGTATTAATCTGAGACACAACTATGCGCTTTGAGTCCTATGGGAGAAAAGCGCTTTACAAATGTTATTGTATTGTATTGTATAGATAATTTAGGTGTGAGAAGCAGTGATAAAGTTATTGGCAAATGAACGGGAGGAGCGCTGAAATGTGAAAATTGCTCTGGTCCATAAGGGAATCACAACATGTAGTGGTCAACTGGTTAAAAAGGAACTGTAGTGACTTATAGTAGAATGTAGCAAATTATTCAGGAAAGCCAATTTTACAGTACTTTTCCTAGATTCTGCTTCAGAACTTCTTCCTATATCTGTAGATTGCTGTATATTGGTATGTAACTCCACCCACCCAGTGATGCTTTGCCTAGGCTAATTAGATATGTGGAATTCTCCTCCCAGAACATTCAGGGAGATCAGGTATATTTTCTACTGGGTTTGGAATTCTTAGAAACAAACATTCCGCAGAGATCACCTGACAGGAATAAAGATGTCACCACCAGCGATACATTTCAGGGTATAAATCAGGGTGAGGACAGATTTTACAAAGGGCTGACTGATTAAATTATACATAAATATTTTGTGAAAAAAAGTACCACAAATTGCAATATTCCGGAAGAGCTCGGCAGCACACTTGTTCCGTTTATACGATCTGCAATAAATCTACAACTTCTTTCTTGCCATTATTAGTGCCAGAACGTCTTCAGCGCTTACCGTGAGCAGTTGGCGACTTCTATCCGCGGCCCGTCACAGTCCCGACCTCCGCATCGTGGCGGAGGGTTGTTGCAGTTTCTGGAGCGGCACAGACAGGAGGAGTCGCCATCGGAGTGTTGGCACGGCTGCCAGGATGACCAGACGCCCAGCCCGCCATTAACCGTCAGGTTCCTGACCTGTAAAAAAAGACAAGGATATCAATGTGCCCATAAATGGTACAATCATGAACAATTCATAGTATGATCGATCGACTAGGGTGCAAATAATGGTGCTGATTGATGGCAAACCATCATTCTATCACAATTTCGGTATGATTTTTGGACAGGTTAATCAGATTGCTGATCATTTTCCCTGCGTTGGTGGCCACAAACTATAATTTCTGATCGATCGTAAAGATAGTATTGAACGGTCGATTGTTCAGTGAAATTGGATCGTTAATGGGCACATTTAGAGAAGTGTCAAAGTTGGGTATGTGCGACACGTGCTGCACAAAACTGCGTTACTGATAGATGCGCAGAACTACTCCAATAGACCAGCATGAACGCCATAGTTCAACTGGTTTCAGCCAAAGTGAACTGGTGGACTATACTGTTACTAATACTTCTACATCACATGAGCCATCATCTGCCCTAATCCCCCCCCCCTCCCACTTGTGCATATCGCGAAAAAAGTAAGCAGCTGAATTCTAACAGAACCGACAGGTTTTGGGCCAGTCCATCTCCTTCAGCATTTCCTGAACTGCAGTTTAACTGCCAAAATAGTAAGATACCAGTCAGCCTCCCTACTCACTTGCACACTATTTTGGCAGTTAAATTTAGTAACTGCCATTCAGGAAATGCTGTTGAAAACAAAAAAAACCCTGAGAATCCCCCATGACGAGATGAGCTAGTCCAACACCTGTTGGTTCCGCCCTTTTCTCTGGAGTGGTCCTTCAAATAAGACAAACATGCAAAAAAAAAATAAAAAAATCAGGAAAGGGGAAAAGGCTTTTTATAGCACTATATCTATATTTCATTATTTTCAGATAACATGCAATCCGCATCTCACAGTCATCTATTGTGTATGACGTGACTAAATCTCTCATGGAAGAACCCCTACTGACAGCTGCAGTTACGCCTCCCACCTCAAGGGAGCACCATCCCCTTTACTCAGTCTCTGTCTTGCCATGTGGTGATGTCATCATAGTGCTGCTACTCACCGGACACTCTGTGATGTTCTGGAACCAGAGACTCATGTTGGAGCTGTCCTCCAGTGTGGTGCAGCGCTTCTTCTTACTGTCCCAGCCGCAGTAGGGGTCCCGCGCCCCCAAACACGTCCTGCGAGGAGAAAATAAAACGCAGTCATTTATACAGAACCTGATGACATCACTGGTGTTTTTTACATAGTTATATAGTTATTATGGTTGAAAAAAGACATACGTCCATCGAGTTCAACCAGTATAACGTACAACACCAGCCTGCTCCCTCACATATCCTTGTTGATCCAGAGGAAGGCGAAAAAACCCTTACAAGGCATGGTCCAATTAGCCCCAAAAGGGAAAAATTCCTTCCCGACTCCAGATGGCAATCAGATAAAAATCCCTGGATCAACATCATTAGGCATTACCTAGTAATTGTAGCCATGGATGTCTTTCAACGCAAGGAAAGCATCTAAGCCCCCTTTAAATGCAGGTATAGAGTTTGCCATAACGACTTCCTGTGGCAATGCATTCCACATCTTAATCACTCTTACTGTAAAGAACCCTTTCCTAAATAAATGGCTAAAACGTTTTTCCTCCATGCGCAGATCATGTCCTCTAGTCCTTTGAGAAGGCCTAGGGACAAAAAGCTCATCCGCCAAGGTATTATATTGCCCTCTGATGTATTTATACATGTTAAATAGATCCCCTCTAAGGCGTCTTTTCTCTAGACTAAATAAACCCAGTGTATCTAACCTTTCTTGGTAAGTGAGACCTTCCATCCCACATATCAGTTTTGTTGCTCGTCTCTGCACCTGCTCTAAAACTGCAATATCTTTTTTGGAATGTGGTGCCCAGAACTGAATTCCATATTCCAGATGTGGCCTTACTAGAGAGTTAAACAGGGGCAATATTCTGATAGCATCTCGAGTTTTTATTTCCCTTTTAATACATCCCAAAATTTTGTTCGCTTTAGCTGCAGCGGCTTGGCATTGAGTACGATTATTTAACTTGTTGTCGATGAGTACTCCTAAGTCCTTCTCCAAGTTTGATGTCTCCAACTGTATCCCGTTTATTTTGTATGGTGCTAGACCATTAGTACGTCCAAAATGCATGACTTTACATTTGTCAACATTGAATTTCATCTGCCATTTATGTGCCCATATAGCCATCCTATCCAACTGCTATATATAAAAGTTTCTGTGGTTGCCTTTCTCAAGTTAGAGAACACAAGTTATCCACAATCCTGTACTGCAAGTTCTTTAAAAAAACAAAGTTGCCGATATAAAATGACTTTTCTCCTATGTTTCTGTAGCTTACAGTACGCAGTAAAAATCAGACAGATCTGACAAGTTTTGGATTAGACCATCTCCTCATGGAGGATTCTCAGTATATCCTTTATTCTTTAGAAAAACATGCTACGTTAAGGATCTATATAAGGATGCCGGCAGGCCGCCCTACTCACTTGCACATTATTTTGTCAGTCGTACTGAGTCATTGCTGTTCAGTAAGGGTTTTTAATACTAAAGGGGCACTATGGTGAAAAATTGTACAATTTAAAATATGTGCAAACATAAACAAATAAGAACTATGCTTTTTCCAGAGTAAAATGAGCTATAAATTACTTTTCTCCTATGTTGCTGTCACTTACAGTAAGTAGTAGAAATCTGACAGAACCGACAGGTTTTGGACTAGTCCATCTCTTCATAGGGGATTCTCAGCAAGGCTTTTATTCTTTATAAAGATATTCCCTAAAAAGTATTTAAGCAATGATGCTGGCCAGCTTCCCTGCTCACTACACAGTTTTTGGGCAGTTGGACAGAGCAACTGCCATTCACTAAGTGCTTTTTGAAAATAAATACATCCCTGAGAATCCTCCCCATGAAGAGATGGACTAGTCCAAAACCTGTCAGTTCTGTCAGATTTCTACTACCTACTGTAAGTGACAGCAACATAGGAGAAAAGTAATTTATGGCTCATTTTACTCTGGAACAAACATACTTCTTATTTGTTTATGTTTGCACCCTGAGAATCCCCCGTAAGGAGATTGACTAGTCAAAAACCTGTCAGATCTGTCAGACAGATGCCGGTTATTTAGACAGGAGTATGATGAAGCGTACAGCATTATTTCCCAGGCCCATACTGTAATACATTGTGGTTGCGCAGAAGCTGTACACACATTAGCACACACAATCACTTGTGCTCCTGATAAACCTCATCTTCCCGATACAAAACGAGCGGCACTAATGGGTGGAGACCGCAGAGCTGTCCTCAGCACCAGTCAGGCGCGGTCACCAGAGTATTATTAGCCTATAGCCGCCTGGGAGTCCCACATTGACTCATCTCACCCGGCCCGCGTTCAAAGGCGGCCTGACATTAAACGCCGCCGCAGACACAATGCCGCCACACATGGCGTGAACACTGCGTCGTTTGATGAAGATCTGACGGACCGAGAGAACAAAGCCAGAGGACGGGACAGAGATAAACACACAGCATTAAAACGTGCTATTTCTGTCTATTCCGTGGAATAATCGTTTTCCGAATCTGCGGCGATATCCTAAGGCCCCGTGCGAGGCCAAGTGTTACACAAAGCTGTCTGTGTTTTTGGGGTGCCCCCGTCTGCCTGTCTGCGCGGAGTTTTCATAGCCGGACGGGCGCACGCAGAGTTTGGTTAGGAAACGCAGAACAATGGCCTCTTTCAGTCGCAGGTTCCCCGATTTCGTGTACGGCGTAATCTGTGGCAGGATGCGAGTCTCCCCTGAGGGGGGAGGCTGGAAATTGCTCGATCCCGCTGTACGGGGGGAAACGTTTAACCCCATGCGGAGAGACTCTTAATATAAACGTGACACGGCCACCCAGAATGAATGCTTCCAGAGCGTAGCCATTAAATGAGGCCCGGCGGCGAAACTCAGGCTTTAGCGTTAATTAAACGCTGTGCGTCGCGGCGGACGCCGAAGGAGTTAATTCGCTCTGATCTCGGAAGCCTCGAGGCCCTCTTGGATGTAAATGGCGTTGAATGATCCTAATCAGCGGCGTGCAAGCGAAGGCCACTCGTGAATAGCGACGCATCCCGTCAGTCCTGCTTTCCATTAGAAGGTGATTTAGCCGAGTGTATAAGGGAGGGAAAAAAAAATAGATAAAAGCAGGAGGAAGAAAAAGCCACTTCTAAAGCGCTGCTATTTCGCCACGTACAGAGGCCACGGTTCAAGCGTGATTAGCGCGCGCGCGCGGAATGTCAAACAGGTGACGGCGATGATACGAAGCGAGGGACGGGGAAAGAGCGACAACGCGGAGATAAAAACCGCAGAACGCCAGATACAAATCCAACCTGCTCAGGTCTAGATAGCGTCTAAGCGATGAATTATTAATAAAGCGCACGGAAGACGAGGAGAGGATACGGCGGTTTTTCCGAGCGCACGTTTTCTTGCCAGGAGCCCATTCCTGGGAGGAATGAAGATTACAGAGACTAGACTAGCGCTGAAACTGAGATATAGATAGAAACCGCCACGTACAAGACACGACTTCCATCACCCGTGCGTGAGACGATGACGACATTCCGCGTGATCTCAGCGGCCAGGAAAATAGAAACCGCCAGAAACGGATGAAGTTCTCACTGACACGAAACAACTTTCTTTCTAGAATGCCGTCAATAATGGGCAGATCAACTCTGACTGGCTGAAGAATAAAGACGATTTCATTAATCGCTTTAGCACTACGCCCTGATTTACATAAAGCTTGCCTGGGTTATATTGGAACTTAGTGAGGGGTTGCAGAAAGATGAGTCAGTTAGCAGTTGCAAGATGCTGGAGCGCACTGAAAGAGATCGACACATTTATTTGCAAATAGATGAAGGCCCCCATTAACGACACAATATTTTCCTCAAATGCGATCGTTCAATCAGATTTTTTTTATCAGAAAACTGAGAAAAATCGTTGTGAAACAATTTTTATAGGAGATTGGAATATAAAATTTTGTCGATCGTAATGTTTGCTTTTATGACCATATCTGAAGAAAGAAAGTGCCCTAATTCTCCCGTTTATGTGAACAATCGATAATTACCTTCCGATTACATATAATAACACAAATTTGATCGAATTATCGCGTCTGAGTAAAGTACGGATAATGGACAAGGTTCCTTGTTAGCTGAGATTTTTAGCTTTCACAACAGGTCCTCTTCATAAATACTAGAAAGTACAATTCTGAATCTATACATATGATTAAAATGAAAACAATGCACTCCCTGGGCAGTTCTGTAATGCTCTGGCACGCAAGTTATTCACTAGTCTAGGCCTGGGCAAACTCGGCCCTCCAGCTGTTACGGAACTACAAGTGCCACAATGCATTTGCCTTTATGAGTCTTGACTGTGGCTGTCAGACTCCTGCAATGCATTGTGGGGCTTGTAGGATACTACTAATCTCTATAAGAAATGTCATTATGGATAAATAGCATTGCAGTGTGGGCTTATTCACACTATGTGCTGTCAGTTATGACGCACAACACATTGGGCATGATTCACTGAACCGTGATAACTCATATCACCGCCGCGCTAGCATTTGTGCATGCAATCGCGAATTTCCACACGCATTCGCAAATTTTCACGTGCACTTACGTGTGAAAATTCGCGCGGGGCCTATATCAGAGGCAGGCTGTGGGGTCGGGGTGCCCCTGCAGTGTATAGTGGGGCCTATATCAGAGGCAGGCTATGGGGTCGGGGTGCCCCTGCAGTGTATAGTGGGGCCTATATCAGAGGCAGGCTGTGAGGTCGGGGTGCCCCTGCAGTGTATAGCGGGCCTATATCAGAGGCAGGCTGTGGGGTCGGGGTGCCCCTGCAGTGTATAGTGGGGCCTATATCAGAGGCAGGCTGTGAGGTCGGGGTGCCCCTGCAGTGTATAGCGGGCCTATATCAGAGGCAGGCTGTGGGGTTGGGGTGCCTCTGCAGTGTATAGCGGGCCTATATCAGAGGCAGGCTGTGGGGTTGGGATGCCCCTGCAGTGTATAGCGGGGCCTATATCAGAGGCAGGCTGTGGGGTCGGGGTGCCCCTGCAGTGTATAGTGGGGCCTATATCAGAGGCAGGCTATGGGGTCGGGGTGCCCTTGCAGTGTATAGCGGGGCTGTATCAGAGGCAGGCTATGGGGTCGGGGTGCCCTTGCAGTGTATAGCGGGGCTGTATTAGAGGCAGGCTATGGGGTCGGGCTGCCCCTGCAGTGTATAGCGGGGCCTATATCAGAGGCAGGCTGTGAGGTCGGGGTGCCCCTGCAGTGTATAGCGGGCCTATATCAGAGGCAGGCTGTGGGGTCGGGGTGCCCCTGCAGTGTATAGTGGGGCCTATATCAGAGGCAGGCTGTGAGGTCGGGGTGCCCCTGCAGTGTATAGCGGGCCTATATCAGAGGCAGGCTGTGGGGTTGGGGTGCCTCTGCAGTGTATAGCGGGCCTATATCAGAGGCAGGCTGTGGGGTTGGGATGCCCCTGCAGTGTATAGCGGGGCCTATATCAGAGGCAGGCTGTGGGGTCGGGGTGCCCCTGCAGTGTATAGTGGGGCCTATATCAGAGGCAGGCTATGGGGTCGGGGTGCCCTTGCAGTGTATAGCGGGGCTGTATCAGAGGCAGGCTATGGGGTCGGGGTGCCCTTGCAGTGTATAGCGGGGCTGTATTAGAGGCAGGCTGTGGGGTCGGGGTGCCCCTGCAGTGTATAGCGGGGCCTATATCAGAGGCAGGCTGTGGGGTCGGGGTGCCCCTGCAGTGTATAGTGGGGCCTATATCAGAGGCAGGCTATGGGGGTCGGGGTGCCCTTGCAGTGTATAGCGGGGCCTATATCAGAGGCAGGCTGTGGGGTTGGGTTGCCACTGCAGTGTGTAGCGGGGCCTATATCAGAGGCAGGCTGTGGGGTTTGGGTGCCCCTGCAGTGTATAGTGGGGCCTATATCAGAGGCAGGCTATGGGGTCGGGGTGCCCCTGCAGTGTATAGCGGGGCCTATATCAGAGGCAGGCTATGGGGTCGGGGTGCCCTTGCAGTGTATAGCGGGGCTGTATCAGAGGCAGGCTATGGGGTTGGGATGCCCCTGCAGTGTATAGCGGGGCCTATATCAGAGGCAGGCTGTGGGGTCAGGGTGCCCCTGCAGTGTATAGTGGGGCCTATATCAGAGGCAGGCTATGGGGTCGGGCTGCCCCTGCAGTGTATAGCGGGGCCTATATAAGAGGCAGGCTGTGGGGTCGGGGTGCCCCTGCAGTGTATAGCGGGGCCTATATCAGAGGCAGGCTATGGGGTCGGGGTGCCCTTGCAGTGTATAGCGGGGCTGTATCAGAGGCAGGCTGTGGGGTCGGGGTGCCCCCGCAGCTGCACACAGGCAGTTAGTGTCTCTCTCGGCACAAGCTGCTGTTTGTGTGATTTCTGTGGATTTTCTCCTCCAGAGGAATGACAAGACTCCGGCTGGCAGCTCGGAATGGCATCTCTTCTTCTTCTTCCGCCCTCGCCATATCCCCGGGCACGGCTGGAAATTCTGCGTATTCCAGAGTTCGGATAAACAGCCATTTATGGCCGGCGAGGAGGCGGCAGGTGAGGAGGTGGGCGAGCGGCAGACAATACGCTCCTTATAAAAACTTTATGAGATTCTCAGAAGAGTCGGAGAGAAGCTCGGAATGTGGCTGCCGCCCGTGGGGGGCGGAAGAGTTCAGCTGAAGCTGGCATAGAGGAGCTGGTGGGGGCAGGAGGGTAAATGCCCCATCAGTGACTCCCATCTGTCCGGAGAAGACCTGGAACTGGCTGAACCATCCTTGCAGCTTTAACCCCGATGAGCCCAAAGTATCAGAAGACTTAGCATTCATTCTCCTATACACACTCAATCTCTCTCGCCCGAAGCAATCTGGCAGTGAAAGGAACACCATCAAAACAAGTGTTTTAAAATGACAATGTACAAATTATGTCTAAGTAGCTGTGTAACCATTTTCCTACTTTTCATGTTAAAGGGAAGGTTCAGGGACTATGAAAAAAAAATAAAAATCCTTATCCACTTACCTGGGGCTTCCTCCAGCCCGTGGCAGGCAGGAGGTGCCCTGGGCGCCGCTCCGCAGGCTCCCTGTGGCCGACCCGACTTGGGCCTCTTCTGCGCTCCATCGTGCGTTCCCCACCGGCGCACTGACGTCATCGGACGTCCTCCGGGCTGTACTGCGCAGGCTCAGAACTACTCAGAGCCTGCGGAGCGGCGCCGAGGGCACCTCCTGCCTGCCACGGGCTGGAGGAAGCCCCAGGTAAGTGGATAAGGATTTTTATTTTTTTTTCATAGTCCCTGAACCTTCCCTTTAAATATCAGAGGCAAAAGCTTTAATTCATTGTGTGTAGAGTATGGAATGTTTCATTTGCAAAGGCGAATCTCTGTTTCAATATTACACTGTTTTTTGCATGTCAGACTGCAGGGTTACCAAATATGTAAGGCCTCAGGTATCAGGTTTCACACACAATTACAAATGTTTATGTTGCTCATAAGATACATTTCCTCTGCTCACTGCAGACAGCTCACTCAGAGACACGGGCAGCTGCAGGCAGCTTTCTCACTCACAGGATTTGTAGTGTGAGGGGAACCCCCCCCCCCCCCTCATAGTTCACCGACTCTTCAGATTTGTAAGCTTGGGTGTCAGTGAAGTGTGAAAGGACTTTGATAACAGTAAACAAACAGATAAGCAGTGAAATGTATACATCAGCACTTCCCAAACAAGTCCTATCTCATTTAAAAAAAAAACAAGTTATTTGCTATTGTTCCTTAAAGGGAACTAGTGCAGTATAGTCACATATCAATGGACTCCGCTAATTACGGTTATTGTAGAAAAAGAGGCGCGTGCAATCTGCTGATGTGATCATGTCATGCTCATCATCAGATAGGCAGTATATGGTGGTTACAGCCCCAGCGTGCAGGTGGTGATTGTGCACATTAGACAGGTACACTTGGTGTCACTATGAACCTGCTCTGACACTGAGGGCTTATTTACACTTGGGCGATTTCCTCCCGTGATTTGCGCTTTGCTGCACAAGTAATCCTATGGTATTATTCTCACTGCAGCGATTGCGGCGTGTTTGCAATTACTGCTGGTCGCAAACGCGCTGTATACTGGTGATTGCGTCATGATTCTCATTCACTAGAACAGAATAAAACCGAAAAATCGCTGGAAAAAAATTATTCAAAATCGCGATCATGACTTTCGTTTATGAGTGTGATTGAGGCCGAAGGCTGTGTGGATGGAGATATTAGCTTTGTTTTGGGGGACACTGGGAAACGTGCGGACATCTATCTGAGGAGTGGTGGCCGGCGGTCATCAACCTGCTGTTATGTTAATAAGAACAAATGCAGGAAAATGAGGCGGGGTGTTCCTAGCGGCGGGGCGCCGGTGCAATCCCATTAGCTGTAATCACCGGATAATTAAACGCCGCGTCCCTGGAGGCCTGCGGAATGTACAAACGCTGCGGATCAGCTCTCATTCATTACAGAGTAATAATACCACTGCCACTGTGTCCGACTGACCAGAGCTGGACGCAACCCCCGACCCCCGCACTAATCACCGCCTGCTCATTCCTCTATACAGACTCTACACTGCTCAGACCATCCTACCAATCAGCGCTGGACGCAACCCCAAGCCCCGCACTAATCACCGCCTGCTCATTCCTCTATACAGACTCTACGCTGCTCAGACCATCCTACCAACCAGCGCTGGACGCAACCCCGACCCCCGCACTAATCACCGCCTGCTCATTCCTCTATACAGACTCTACGCTGCTCAGACCATCCTACCGACCAGCGCAGACGCAACCCCCAAGCTAGTCGGTAGATCTCACAGTCTGTACGTTAGTTCCTCTATTTCCCATAAGCGTCTGGTGTCGGTGTGGGATTGGCGGGTTTGTAGGTCAGGCGCTGTCAGTGTCAGCAGATCTCACAGTCTGTACGTTAGTTCTCCTGTTTCCCATAAGCCTCTGGTGTTGGTGTGGGATTGGCGGGTTTTTTAGGTCAGGAGCTGTCAGTGTCAGCAGATCTCACAGTCTGTAGGTTAGTTCCTCTATTTCCCATAATCCTCTGGTGTCGGTGTGGGATTGGCGGGTTTGTAGGTCAGGAGCTGTCAGTGTCAGTAGATCTCACAGTCTGTACGTTAGTTCCTCTATTTCCCATAATCCTCTGGTGTTGGTGTGGGATTGGCGGGTTTGTAGGTCAGGAGCTGTCAGTGTCAGTAGATCTCACAGTCTGTACGTTAGTTCTCCTATTTCCCATAAGCCTCTGGTGTTGGTGTGGGATTGGCGGGTTTTTTAGGTCAGGAGCTGTCAGTGTCAGCAGATCTCACAGTCTGTACGTTAGTTCCTCTATTTCCCATAATCCTCTGGTGTTGGTGTGGGATTGGCGGGTTTTGTATGTCAGGAGCTGTCAGTGTCAGCAGATCTCACAGTCTGTACGTTAGTCCCTCTATTTCCCATAATCCTCTGGTGTTGGTGTGTGATTGGCGGGTTTGTAGGTCAGGCGCTATCAGTGTCAGTAGATCTCACAGTCTGTATGTTAGTTCCTCTATTTCCCATAAGCCTCTGGTGTTGGTATGGGATTGGCGGGTTTGTAGGTCAGGCGCTGTCAGTGTCAGCAGATCTCACAGTCTGTACGTTAGTCCCTCTATTTCCCATAATCCTCTGGTGTTGGTGTTGGATTGGCAGGTTTTGTAGGTCAGGCACTGTCAGTGTTGGTAGATCTCACAGTCTGTACGTTAGTCCCTCTATTTCCCATAATCCTCTGGTGTTGGTATGGGATTGGCGGGTTTGTAGGTCAGGAGCTGTCAGTGTCAGCAGATCTCACAGTCTGTACGTTAGTCCCTCTATTTCCCATAATCCTCTGGTGTTGGTATGGGATTGGCGGGTTTGTAGGTCAGGAGCTGTCAGTGTCAGTAGATCTCACAGTCTGTACGTTAGTTCTTCTATTTCCCATAAGTCTCTGGTGTTGGTGTGGGATTGGCGGGTTTGTAGGTCAGGCGCTGTCAGTGTCAGTAGATCTCACAGTCTGTACGTTAGTCCCTCTATTTCCCATAATCCTCTGGTGTTGGTATGGGATTGGCAGGTTTTGTAGGTTAGCCGCTGTCAGTGTCAGCAGATCTCACAGTCTGTACGTTAGTTCCTCTATTTTCCATAATCCTCTGGTGTCGGTGTGGGATTAGTAGGTGTTGTAGGTCAGGCGCTGTCAGTGTCAGCAGATTACACAGTCTGTAGGTTAGTTTTTCTATTTCCCATAATCCTCTGGTTTTGGTGTGGGATTAGTAGGTGTTGTAGATTAGCCACTGTCAGTGTCGGCAGATCTCACAGTCTGTACGTTAGTCCCTCTATTTCCCATAATCCTCTGGTGTCGGTGTGGGATTGGCGGGTTTTGTAGGTCAGGCGCTGTCAGTGTCAGTAGATCTCGCAGTCTGTATATTAGTTCTTCTATTTCCCATAATCCTCTGGTGTTGGTGTGGGATTGGCGGGATCAATTGGCTGCTGTCAGTGTTGGCAGATCTCGCAGTCGGTACGTTATTTAGCTGAGTGGGAAGTACTGCTTTTCTTGTATCATGTTATATTGCCCCCTGCAGCAGTTTGGAGGTCTCGGCTGGTCCTCCCAGATCTGGCAGCGGGTTGCTATGTACCTGGAACAGTGTGATTTCCCCATCGTGCTTCAGGCGGATGGAAACATGGCACTGTGCCGCCTCTGCCAGCAGCTGGCTTTCATATAGAAATGATGCCAGGTCCCGGGGTGAGGAGTTCATGTATAGGGGGAGAGCACTGAGCTCATATACTGCAGAACCACAACCCAGACACAGGCAGATCACTATCCCACCACCGTGTATAGTGTGTGTGTGTGTGTGTAATGTGAGTATACGGTTTGTGTGCAATGTGAGTATACTGTTTGTGTGTAATGTGAGCATACGGTTTGTGTGTAATGTGTGGAGTGTGTGTGTGTGTATAGTGTGTGTGTGTGTGCAATGTAAGTATAGTGTGTGTGTGTGCGTGTGTGTGCGTGTGTGTGCGCGTGTGTGCGCGTGTGTGCGCGTGTGTGCGCGTGTGTGTGCGTGTGCGTGTGTGTGTATAATGTGAGTATACTGTTTGAGTGCAATGTGAGTATACTGTGTGTGTGTAATGTGTGGATAGTGTGTGTGTGTGTGCGTGCGCAATGTGAGTATACTGTGTGTGTAATGTGTGTGTGTAATGTGTGTGTGTGTGTGTTTGTGTGTGTGTGTTTGTGTATAGTGTGTGTGTGTGCGTGTGCGCGCGTGTATAGTGTGCGTGTGTGTGTGCGTGTGTATAGTGTGCGTGTGTATAGTGTGTGTGTATAGTGTGTGTGTGCGTGTGTGTGTGTGTGTGTGTGTGTGTGTGTGTATATAGTGTGTGTATAGTGTGTGTTAGAGCATCAGGCGTGTGTGTCTCTGATAGTTAGAGCATCAGGCCCACAGTCTCTCCAGTCTCTGCCCCTGAGGAGCTTAACTTCTTCAGAGTTGCCATGGTGACCTCATCACGGTCATTCTTGCTGCTCGAGTTTTGGTGGATGCTCCGCTCTCGGTAGATTCACGGCTGTGCTATAGTCATTCCGTTTCACAGTGACTGATTTAACTGTATCTTAAAGAGACTCCGTAACAAAAATTGCATCCTGTTTTTTATCATCCTACAAGTTCCAAAAGCTATTCTAATGTGTTCTGGCTTACTGCAGCACATTCTACTATCACCATCTCTGTAATAAATCAACTTATCTCTCTCTTGTCAGACTTGTCAGCCTGTCTCTGGAAGGCTGCCAAGTTCTTCAGTGTTGTGGTTCTGTGATGCATCTACCCCCTCCAGGCCCCTCTCTGCACACTGCCTGTGTGTTATTTAGATTAGGGCAGCTTCTCTCTTATCTTTTACAAGCTGGATAAATCCTCCTCTGAGCTGGCTGGGCTTTCACATACTGAGGAATTACATACGGGCAGAGCTGTCTGCACTCTGCAGTAAGAAACAGCCTGACACTTCAGTGGAAGATAGCTGCAGGGGGAAAGAAACACACAAATGATCTCTTGAGATTAAAAAGGAATGCTGTATACAGCCTGCTTGTGTATGAATGTATTTTCTATGTGTGGGCACACTGTACATCAACCTACTTCCTGTTTTGGTGGCCATTTTGTTTGTTTATAAACAAACTTTTTAAAACTGTTTTTAACCACTTTTAATGCGGCGAGGAGTGGCGAAATTGTGACAGAGGGTAATAGGAGATGTCCCCTAACGCACTGGTATGTTGACTTTTGTGCGATTTTAACAATACAGATTCTCTTTAAGAGATATTCAGTGACTTAGAAATGATCTATGACAATAAAATATGAACACCTCCACAGTGGTGACTAGTTTCTGTAGGCTTTGTACATGCAGTAGGGTGAAGGATCCAAGGCAGCGGACAATCAATGTCCTGAGAGCTTAGCTCCAACCGATCTCCATTCCAACCAAGACACCACAATGGTAGACATGAAGGAAGAGGGGAGGAGGGGTTGGAAAACAACGCAAACCAGCACTTGCAGCACCCATAATGAGAATAGTTTCGCGATAAATAAAGACTGTCCTAAAGATAAGTTATGTTGTGGTAGCTGCCTTTAACTACAACACCACTAAATCTTATCAACCAAAATGGCAGCAATTATCAAAATTTCGATATGACCCACTTGCAAGCTGACAGTCTATAAAAAAAAGTCCAGATTTGTTGGATCTGAAATGTTCTCCAACCTTGGTAACTCAACCCCACCACTGTCATGTGACTGCTCATATCCTGTCTGTAGTAGGTAGAGCGCAGTCCTGTACGGGGGTCAGTGTTGCTATGGGGTGACTGTCATGTGACTGCTCATATCCTGTCTGCAGAAGGTAGAGCGCAGTCCTGTACGGGGGTCAGTGTTGCTATGGGGTGACTGTCATGTGACTGCTCATATCCTGTCTGCAGAAGGTAGAGCGCAGTCCTGTACGGGGGTCAGTGTTGCTATGGGGTGACTGTCATGTGACTGCTCATATCCTGTCTGCAGAAGGTAGAGCGCAGTCCTGTACGGGGGTCAGTGTTGCTATGGGGTGACTGTCATGTAACTGCTCATATCCTGTCCATGGAAGGTAGAGCGCAGTCCTGTACGGGGGTCAGCGTTGCTTTGGGGTGACTGTCATGTGACTGCTCATATCCTGTCTGTAGTAGGTAGAGCGCAGTCCTGTACGGGGGTCAGTGTTGCTATGGGGTGACTGTCATGTGACTGCTCATATCCTGTCTGCAGAAGGTAGAGCACAGTCCTGTACGGGGGTCAGTGTTGTTATGGGGTGACTGTCATGTGACTGCTCATATCCTGTCCATAGTAGGGAGAGCATAGTCCTGTACGGGGGTCAGTGTTGCTATGGGGTGACTGTCATGTGACTGCTCATATCCTGTCCATAGTAGGGAGAGCATAGTCCTGTACGGGGGTCAGTGTTGCTATGGCGTGACTGTCATGTGACTGCTCATATCCTGTCTGCAGTAGGTAGAGTCTAGTCCTGTACGGGGGTCAGTGTTGCTATGGGGTGCCTGTCATGTGACCGCTCATATCCTGTCTGTAGTAGGTAGAGTCTAGTCCTGTACGGGGGTCAGTGTTGCTACGGGGTGACTGTCATGTGACTGCTCATATCCTGTCTGCAGTAGGTAGGGCGCAGTCCTGTACGGGGGTCAGCGTTGCTATGGGGTGACTCATGTGACTGCTCATATCCTGTCTGCAGAAGGTAGAGCGCAGTCCTGTACGGGGGTCAGTGTTGCTATGGGGTGACTGTCATGTGACTGCTCATATCCTGTCTGTAGTAGGTAGAGTCTAGTCCTGTACGGGGGTCAGTGTTGCTACGGGGTGACTGTCATGTGACTGCTCATATCCTGTCTGCAGTAGGTAGGGCGCAGTCCTGTACGGGGGTCAGCGTTGCTATGGGGTGACTCATGTGACTGCTCATATCCTGTCTGCAGAAGGTAGAGCGCAGTCCTGTACGGGGGTCAGTGTTGCTATGGGGTGACTGTCATGTGACTGCTCATATCCTGTCCATAGTAGGGAGAGCGTAGTCCTATACGGGGGTCACTGTTGCTATGGCGTGACTGTCATGTGACTGCTCATATCCTGTCTGTAGTAGGTAGAGTCTAGTCCTGTACGGGGGTCAGTGTTGCTACGGGGTGACTGTCATGTTACTGCTCATATCCTGTCTGTAGTAGGTAGAGTCTAGTCCTGTACGGGGGTCAGTGTTGCTATGGGGTGACTGTCATGTTACTGCTCATATCCTGTCTGTAGTAGGTAGAGTGCAGTCCTGTACTGGGGTCAGTGTTGCTATGGGGTGACTGTCATGTGACTGCTCATATCCTGTCCGTAGTAGGGAGAGCGCAGTCCTGTACGGGGGTCAGTGTTGCTATGGGGTGACTGTCATGTGACTGCTCATATCCTGTCTGTAGTAGGTAGAGCGCAGTCCTGTACGGGGTCAGTGTTGCTATGGGGTGACTGTCATGTGACTGCTCATATCCTGTCTGTAGTAGGTAGAGCGCAGTCCTGTACGGGGGTCAGTGTTGCTATGGGGTGACTGTCATGTGACTGCTCATATCCTGTCTGTAGTAGGTAGAGCGCAGTCCTGTACGGGGGTCAGTGTTGCTATGCAGTGACTGTCATGTGACTGCTCATATCCTGTCCGTAGTAGGTAGAGCGTAGTCCTGTACGGGGGTCAGTGATGCTATGGGGTGACTCTCGTGACTGCTCATATCCTGTCTGTAGTAGAGAGAGGTCCTGTACGGGGGTCAGTGTTGCTATGGGGTGACTGTCATGTGACTTCTCATATCCTGTCCGTAGTAGGGAGAGCGCAGTCCTGTACGGGGGTCAGTGTTGCTATGGGGTGACTGTCATGTGACTGCTCATATCCTGTCTGTAGTAGGGAGAGCGTAGTCCTGTACGGGGGTCAGTTTTGCTATGGGGTGACTGTCATGTGACTGCTCATATCCTGTCCGTAGTAGGGAGAGCACAGTCCTGTACGGGGGTCAGTGTTGCTATGGGGTGACTGTCATGTGACTGCTCATATCCTGTCTGTAGTAGGTAGAGAGAGGTCCTGTACGGGGGTCAGTGTTGCTATGGGGTGACTGTCATGTGACTGCTCATATCCTGTCTGCAGAAGGTAGAGCACAGTCCTGTACGGGGGTCAGTGTTGTTATGGGGTGACTGTCATGTGACTGCTCATATCCTGTCCATAGTAGGGAGAGCGTAGTCCTGTACGGGGGTCAGTGTTGCTATGGGGTGACTGTCATGTGACTGCTCATATCCTGTCTGCAGAAGGTAGAGCACAGTCCTGTACGGGGGTCAGTGTTGTTATGGGGTGACTGTCATGTGACTGCTCATATCCTGTCCATAGTAGGGAGAACGTAGTCCTGTACGGGGGTCACTGTTGCTATGGCGTGACTGTCATGTGACTGCTCATATCCTGTCTGCAGAAGGTAGGGCGCATTCCTGTACAGGGGTCAGTGTTGCTATGGGGTGACTGTCATGTGACTGCTCATATCCTGTCCGTAGTAGGGAGAGCGCAGTCCTGTACGGGGGTCAGTGTTGCTATGGGGTGACTGTCATGTGACTGCTCATATCCTGTCCATGGAAGGTAGAGCGCAGTCCTGTACGGGGGTCAGTGTTGCTATGGGGTGACTGTCATGTGACTGCTCATATCCTGTCCATGGAAGGTAGAGCGCAGTCCTGTACGGGGGTCAGCGTTGCTTTGGGGTGACTGTCATGTGACTGCTCATATCCTGTCCGTAGTAGGTAGAGCGCAGTCCTGTACGGGGGTCAGTGTTGCTATGGGGTGACTGTCATGTGACTGCTCATATCCTGTCTGTAGTAGGTAGAGAGAGGTCCTGTACGGGGGTCAGTGTTGCTATGGGGTGACTGTCATGTGACTGCTCATATCCTGTCCATGGAAGGTAGAGCGCAGTCCTGTACGGGGGTCAGTGTTGCTATGGGGTGACTGTCATGTGACTGCTCATATCCTGTCCATGGAAGGTAGAGCGCAGTCCTGTACAGGGGTCAGTGTTGCTATGGGGTGACTGTCATGTGACTGCTCATATCCTGTCCGTAGTAGGGAGAGCGCAGTCCTGTACGGGGGTCAGTGTTGCTATGGGGTGACTGTCATGTGACTGCTCATATCCTGTCCGTAGTAGGGAGAGCGCAGTCCTGTACGGGGGTCAGTGTTGCTATGGGGTGACTCATGTGACTGCTCATATCCTGTCCATGGAAGGTAGAGCGCAGTCCTGTACGGGGGTCAGTGTTGCTATGGGGTGACTGTCATGTGACTGCTCATATCCTGTCTGTAGTAGGTAGAGTCTAGTCCTGTACGGGGGTCAGTGTTGCTACGGGGTGACTGTCATGTGACTGCTCATATCCTGTCTGCAGTAGGTAGGGCGCAGTCCTGTACGGGGGTCAGCGTTGCTATGGGGTGACTCATGTGACTGCTCATATCCTGTCTGCAGAAGGTAGAGCGCAGTCCTGTACGGGGGTCAGTGTTGCTATGGGGTGACTGTCATGTGACTGCTCATATCCTGTCTGTAGTAGGTAGAGTCTAGTCCTGTACGGGGGTCAGTGTTGCTACGGGGTGACTGTCATGTTACTGCTCATATCCTGTCTGTAGTAGGTAGAGTCTAGTCCTGTACGGGGGTCAGTGTTGCTATGGGGTGACTGTCATGTTACTGCTCATATCCTGTCTGTAGTAGGTAGAGTGCAGTCCTGTACTGGGGTCAGTGTTGCTATGGGGTGACTGTCATGTGACTGCTCATATCCTGTCCGTAGTAGGGAGAGCGCAGTCCTGTACGGGGGTCAGTGTTGCTATGGGGTGACTGTCATGTGACTGCTCATATCCTGTCTGTAGTAGGTAGAGCGCAGTCCTGTACGGGGTCAGTGTTGCTATGGGGTGACTGTCATGTGACTGCTCATATCCTGTCTGTAGTAGGTAGAGCGCAGTCCTGTACGGGGGTCAGTGTTGCTATGGGGTGACTGTCATGTGACTGCTCATATCCTGTCTGTAGTAGGTAGAGCGCAGTCCTGTACGGGGGTCAGTGTTGCTATGCAGTGACTGTCATGTGACTGCTCATATCCTGTCCGTAGTAGGTAGAGCGTAGTCCTGTACGGGGGTCAGTGATGCTATGGGGTGACTCTCGTGACTGCTCATATCCTGTCTGTAGTAGAGAGAGGTCCTGTACGGGGGTCAGTGTTGCTATGGGGTGACTGTCATGTGACTTCTCATATCCTGTCCGTAGTAGGGAGAGCGCAGTCCTGTACGGGGGTCAGTGTTGCTATGGGGTGACTGTCATGTGACTGCTCATATCCTGTCTGTAGTAGGGAGAGCGTAGTCCTGTACGGGGGTCAGTTTTGCTATGGGGTGACTGTCATGTGACTGCTCATATCCTGTCCGTAGTAGGGAGAGCACAGTCCTGTACGGGGGTCAGTGTTGCTATGGGGTGACTGTCATGTGACTGCTCATATCCTGTCTGTAGTAGGTAGAGAGAGGTCCTGTACGGGGGTCAGTGTTGCTATGGGGTGACTGTCATGTGACTGCTCATATCCTGTCTGCAGAAGGTAGAGCACAGTCCTGTACGGGGGTCAGTGTTGTTATGGGGTGACTGTCATGTGACTGCTCATATCCTGTCCATAGTAGGGAGAGCGTAGTCCTGTACGGGGGTCAGTGTTGCTATGGGGTGACTGTCATGTGACTGCTCATATCCTGTCTGCAGAAGGTAGAGCACAGTCCTGTACGGGGGTCAGTGTTGTTATGGGGTGACTGTCATGTGACTGCTCATATCCTGTCCATAGTAGGGAGAACGTAGTCCTGTACGGGGGTCACTGTTGCTATGGCGTGACTGTCATGTGACTGCTCATATCCTGTCTGCAGAAGGTAGGGCGCATTCCTGTACAGGGGTCAGTGTTGCTATGGGGTGACTGTCATGTGACTGCTCATATCCTGTCCGTAGTAGGGAGAGCGCAGTCCTGTACGGGGGTCAGTGTTGCTATGGGGTGACTGTCATGTGACTGCTCATATCCTGTCCATGGAAGGTAGAGCGCAGTCCTGTACGGGGGTCAGTGTTGCTATGGGGTGACTGTCATGTGACTGCTCATATCCTGTCCATGGAAGGTAGAGCGCAGTCCTGTACGGGGGTCAGCGTTGCTTTGGGGTGACTGTCATGTGACTGCTCATATCCTGTCCGTAGTAGGTAGAGCGCAGTCCTGTACGGGGGTCAGTGTTGCTATGGGGTGACTGTCATGTGACTGCTCATATCCTGTCTGTAGTAGGTAGAGAGAGGTCCTGTACGGGGGTCAGTGTTGCTATGGGGTGACTGTCATGTGACTGCTCATATCCTGTCTGCAGAAGGTAGAGCGCAGTCTTGTACAGGGGTCAGTGTTGCTATGGGGTGACTGTCATGTGACTGCTCATATCCTGTCCGTAGTAGGGAGAGCGCAGTCCTGTACGGGGGTCAGTGTTGCTATGGGGTGACTGTCATGTGACTGCTCATATCCTGTCCGTAGTAGGGAGAGCGCAGTCCTGTACGGGGGTCAGTGTTGCTATGGGGTGACTCATGTGACTGCTCATATCCTGTCCATGGAAGGTAGAGCGCAGTCCTGTACGGGGGTCAGTGTTGCTATGGGGTGACTGTCATGTGACTGCTCATATTCTGTCTGCAGAAGGTAGAGCGCAGTCCTGTACGGGGGTCAGTGTTGCTATGGGGTGACTGTCATGTGACTGCTCATATCCTGTCTGCAGTAGGTAGGGCGCAGTCCTGTACGGGGGTCAGCGTTGCTATGGGGTGACTGTCATGTGACTGCTCATATCCTGTCTGTAGTAGGGAGAACGTAGTCCTGTACGGGAGTCAGTGTTGCTATGGGGTGACTGTCATGTGACTGCTCATATCCTGTCTGCAGTAGGTAGAGCGCAGTCCTGTACGGGGGTCAGTGTTGCTATGGGGTGACTGTCATGTGACTGCTCATATCCTGTCCGTAGTAGGGAGAGCGCAGTCCTGTACGGGGGTCAGTGTTGCTATGGGGTGACTGTCATGTGACTGCTCATATCCTGTCCGTAGTAGGGAGAGCGCAGTCCTGTACGGGGGTCAGTGTTGCTATGGGGTGACTCATGTGACTGCTCATATCCTGTCCATGGAAGGTAGAGCGCAGTCCTGTACGGGGGTCAGTGTTGCTATGGGGTGACTGTCATGTGACTGCTCATATCCTGTCTGTAGTAGGTAGAGTCTAGTCCTGTACGGGGGTCAGTGTTGCTACGGGGTGACTGTCATGTGACTGCTCATATCCTGTCTGCAGTAGGTAGGGCGCAGTCCTGTACGGGGGTCAGCGTTGCTATGGGGTGACTCATGTGACTGCTCATATCCTGTCTGCAGAAGGTAGAGCGCAGTCCTGTACGGGGGTCAGTGTTGCTATGGGGTGACTGTCATGTGACTGCTCATATCCTGTCTGTAGTAGGTAGAGTCTAGTCCTGTACGGGGGTCAGTGTTGCTACGGGGTGACTGTCATGTTACTGCTCATATCCTGTCTGTAGTAGGTAGAGTCTAGTCCTGTACGGGGGTCAGTGTTGCTATGGGGTGACTGTCATGTGACTGCTCATATCCTGTCCGTAGTAGGGAGAGCGCAGTCCTGTACGGGGGTCAGTGTTGCTATGGGGTGACTGTCATGTGACTGCTCATATCCTGTCTGTAGTAGGTAGAGCGCAGTCCTGTACGGGGTCAGTGTTGCTATGGGGTGACTGTCATGTGACTGCTCATATCCTGTCTGTAGTAGGTAGAGCGCAGTCCTGTACGGGGGTCAGTGTTGCTATGGGGTGACTGTCATGTGACTGCTCATATCCTGTCTGTAGTAGGTAGAGCGCAGTCCTGTACGGGGGTCAGTGTTGCTATGCAGTGACTGTCATGTGACTGCTCATATCCTGTCCGTAGTAGGTAGAGCGTAGTCCTGTACGGGGGTCAGTGATGCTATGGGGTGACTCTCGTGACTGCTCATATCCTGTCTGTAGTAGAGAGAGGTCCTGTACGGGGGTCAGTGTTGCTATGGGGTGACTGTCATGTGACTTCTCATATCCTGTCCGTAGTAGGGAGAGCGCAGTCCTGTACGGGGGTCAGTGTTGCTATGGGGTGACTGTCATGTGACTGCTCATATCCTGTCTGTAGTAGGGAGAGCGTAGTCCTGTACGGGGGTCAGTTTTGCTATGGGGTGACTGTCATGTGACTGCTCATATCCTGTCCGTAGTAGGGAGAGCACAGTCCTGTACGGGGGTCAGTGTTGCTATGGGGTGACTGTCATGTGACTGCTCATATCCTGTCTGTAGTAGGTAGAGAGAGGTCCTGTACGGGGGTCAGTGTTGCTATGGGGTGACTGTCATGTGACTGCTCATATCCTGTCTGTAGTAGGTAGAGCGCAGTCCTGTACGGGGGTCAGTGTTGCTATGGGGTGACTGTCATGTGACTGCTCATATCCTGTCTGTAGTAGGTAGAGCGCAGTCCTGTACGGGGGTCAGTGTTGCTATGGGGTGACTGTCATGTGACTGCTCATATCCTGTCTGTAGTAGGTAGAGCGCAGTCCTGTACGGGGGTCAGTGTTGCTATGCAGTGACTGTCATGTGACTGCTCATATCCTGTCCGTAGTAGGTAGAGCGTAGTCCTGTACGGGGGTCAGTGATGCTATGGGGTGACTCTCGTGACTGCTCATATCCTGTCTGTAGTAGAGAGAGGTCCTGTACGGGGGTCAGTGTTGCTATGGGGTGACTGTCATGTGACTTCTCATATCCTGTCCGTAGTAGGGAGAGCGCAGTCCTGTACGGGGGTCAGTGTTGCTATGGGGTGACTGTCATGTGACTGCTCATATCCTGTCTGTAGTAGGGAGAGCGTAGTCCTGTACGGGGGTCAGTTTTGCTATGGGGTGACTGTCATGTGACTGCTCATATCCTGTCCGTAGTAGGGAGAGCACAGTCCTGTACGGGGGTCAGTGTTGCTATGGGGTGACTGTCATGTGACTGCTCATATCCTGTCTGTAGTAGGTAGAGAGAGGTCCTGTACGGGGGTCAGTGTTGCTATGGGGTGACTGTCATGTGACTGCTCATATCCTGTCTGCAGAAGGTAGAGCACAGTCCTGTACGGGGGTCAGTGTTGTTATGGGGTGACTGTCATGTGACTGCTCATATCCTGTCCATAGTAGGGAGAGCGTAGTCCTGTACGGGGGTCAGTGTTGCTATGGGGTGACTGTCATGTGACTGCTCATATCCTGTCTGCAGAAGGTAGAGCACAGTCCTGTACGGGGGTCAGTGTTGTTATGGGGTGACTGTCATGTGACTGCTCATATGCTGTCCATAGTAGGGAGAACGTAGTCCTGTACGGGGGTCACTGTTGCTATGGCGTGACTGTCATGTGACTGCTCATATCCTGTCTGCAGAAGGTAGGGCGCATTCCTGTACAGGGGTCAGTGTTGCTATGGGGTGACTGTCATGTGACTGCTCATATCCTGTCCGTAGTAGGGAGAGCGCAGTCCTGTACGGGGGTCAGTGTTGCTATGGGGTGACTGTCATGTGACTGCTCATATCCTGTCCATGGAAGGTAGAGCGCAGTCCTGTACGGGGGTCAGTGTTGCTATGGGGTGACTGTCATGTGACTGCTCATATCCTGTCCATGGAAGGTAGAGCGCAGTCCTGTACGGGGGTCAGCGTTGCTTTGGGGTGACTGTCATGTGACTGCTCATATCCTGTCCGTAGTAGGTAGAGCGCAGTCCTGTACGGGGGTCAGTGTTGCTATGGGGTGACTGTCATGTGACTGCTCATATCCTGTCTGTAGTAGGTAGAGAGAGGTCCTGTACGGGGGTCAGTGTTGCTATGGGGTGACTGTCATGTGACTGCTCATATCCTGTCTGCAGAAGGTAGAGCGCAGTCTTGTACAGGGGTCAGTGTTGCTATGGGGTGACTGTCATGTGACTGCTCATATCCTGTCCGTAGTAGGGAGAGCGCAGTCCTGTACGGGGGTCAGTGTTGCTATGGGGTGACTGTCATGTGACTGCTCATATCCTGTCCGTAGTAGGGAGAGCGCAGTCCTGTACGGGGGTCAGTGTTGCTATGGGGTGACTCATGTGACTGCTCATATCCTGTCCATGGAAGGTAGAGCGCAGTCCTGTACGGGGGTCAGTGTTGCTATGGGGTGACTGTCATGTGACTGCTCATATCCTGTCCGTAGTAGGGAGAGCGCAGTCCTGTACGGGGGTCAGTGTTGCTATGGGGTGACTCATGTGACTGCTCATATCCTGTCCATGGAAGGTAGAGCGCAGTCCTGTACGGGGGTCAGTGTTGCTATGGGGTGACTGTCATGTGACTGCTCATATTCTGTCTGCAGAAGGTAGAGCGCAGTCCTGTACGGGGGTCAGTGTTGCTATGGGGTGACTGTCATGTGACTGCTCATATCCTGTCTGCAGTAGGTAGGGCGCAGTCCTGTACGGGGGTCAGCGTTGCTATGGGGTGACTGTCATGTGACTGCTCATATCCTGTCTGTAGTAGGGAGAACGTAGTCCTGTACGGGAGTCAGTGTTGCTATGGGGTGACTGTCATGTGACTGCTCATATCCTGTCTGCAGTAGGTAGAGCGCAGTCCTGTACGGGGGTCAGTGTTGCTATGGGGTGACTGTCATGTGACTGCTCATATCCTGTCTGTAGTAGGGAGAATGTAGTCCTGTACGGGGGTCACTGTTGCTATGGCGTGACTGTCATGTGACTGCTCATATCCTGTCTGCAGAAGGTAGGGCGCATTCCTGTACGGGGGTCAGTGTTGCTATGGCGTGACTGTCATGTGACTGCTCATATCCTGTCTGCAGAAGGTAGAGCGCAGTCCTGTACGGGGGTCAGCGTTGCTATGGGGTGACTACCTACTACAGACAGGATATGAGCAGTCACATGGCAGAGCGCAGTCCTGCACGGTGGTAGCTCTGCTATTATCTGCAGATAGGACACTATATCACGAGACACATCAGCTAAGACCACATTGACCTGATCATCACCTGCTCCTTGTGGCCTCTCAGGAAAATGAACAATCTCGTTAATGAGAATTCCATCTCGTTATGGCGGACAATGAGATTCTCAAACTCCAGAAATAGGTCCTCGTCTCTGGGATGCGTAACGAGCGGTAATAACAGATGACGGCCACTCGAGTGGTGTCAGGCTTAGGCGAGAGAGAGCCAATCACTGCGTCTGCTGATAAGAGTTTAACGTTAAGATGGGAGGATTATTAGAACGTCGCAGGAAAAACGGCGGCGACACTCACACAAGGGGCAAGTGAAGTGCGCCACAGAATTACCAACTTAATGGAAGGTCAACTGAAAGGTGATAGAAGGAGGCCAGGGCTTCAGTTATTTGCATCACTGCTGAATATGCAAATCATCCCTTTGATGTCCCTGAAAGCTAACCACACCTCCAGAACCGCTGGAGTGCAATGATGTGTCAGCTTGTAATTGTACAGAGCCAGTCCAGAGGCGGGACAAGGTCCTCCAGCACCCAAGGCTGAGACACCAAAGTGCGCCCCTCCATCCCTGCCTCCCGAGCCATCAAACACTGATTGCCATTAGACTAAGAGGGCCACAGGGCCCACAACCTCCCCAACGCCTTAATATCTAGTTATCTGGCTTGCAGTCACTGCCATGTATCCCCTTTTCTTATTTCTTTCTGCTACAAACACAATTAGGAATGACAGCTGAATGAATTCTGCGCCCCCTCCTACACTGCGCCCTGAGGCTGGAGCCTCTCCAGCCTATGCCTCGGCCCGGCCCTGAGAGCCACAATTATCCAACATGCATACAGACTGTTTCGGATTGGTTGGTCCTCATCAGTGCATGGCATGGATTAATGTGGCTCTATGGGACTTGGAACACCCAGAGTTACAGATTACCCAGCAAGCTCATGGCAAACCAGAACTCCTGGGAGTCTGTAATGGGCTACAAAGGATTTGCTGGGAATTTTGGTTGGCTCAAAAAAAAAAAAAGGGTACAACCTAAACGGAATGTTCTTGGGCGATACATTCCTTCCAGCTCATCCACCAGAGATGGTCAATGATAGGCTAATAAGTAGGAGTAAACAAAATCCCACTGACCATCACTACGGAGCTTATATCGTCCAGTCATCATAGCAGTTCCATATACTACCAGCTCTGTCCATTATCAGGGAGTGTGCTGACCTAAACGGACTCATGCTTGGTCCACAGACAGAGGTATGGGCATCCACCCAAGCGACACATATGGAAAGTGTTCTTTCCTCCGAGGAAGCGGCTGTGAGCCCCGATACGCACCTTAGGCTGGGATCTAATAACAATACTGTGACTTTGCATAACAGATGCCTGGACTGGACTATCGTTTACTAGGGATGGTCAATGCGATGTTCCTAAATATGAGTAGATGAAAGGGTTATGCTAATTTGATGTCAACTTACGCAGCTTGGACATGAACTATGATTGTAGTGGCTACAGCATTAGACTGTCTTAAAACAATTTCAAACTGCATACATTTGCATCAACTTGGGATGATAAACATCTCATTGATGATCCGTAGGGCTCACAAGCACCAACAGAACTTATTAGGGTTTCTGGGCGTTCCTTCACCTCAGTCCAGGGTTTTTTATTGTACTTTTATATCATAATAATACATTTAAAGGGAACCAGAGGTGAGAACCTTACGGAGGCTGCCATATTTGTTTCAGTAAACCCGTGAGAAAGAAAAAAAAATGTATTGAGAAGTCTCTGGATCCTTCAGAATCTGGCGAGAGCATTGCACCTGCGCGGTAGCACAGATTCACTCGGGCTTTGGCGGAAACAACCCGAGCCCTATTGGGTAGGTGCTACTGCACTGCATTATCCAGACGCTTCACTCTATTGAAGCGAGTTCCCCTTTGGGGCACTTTTCTCCCCAATATATTCGCAGTGACGTTTTATATACACACAGAGTTAAACCATCCACAAGGCAAACCTAGGCAGTTGCCTAGGGCCCGGGGAGAATCAGGGGGCCTGGTGGATGTTAGCCCCCACCTAATATTGCTAAAAGAAAATCTAGATTATCATGAGCGGTGGACAAAAACTGCTATCTTGCCCAGGGCCCTTTTTCAATCCTTTTCTGTGTACAGGTTGTGCTTTTGGCGTCTCCACTTGTTTTTCAGTTTTGCTTCTGTTATAAAGTACAATATTTGGGATTTGTGGCCCAATCATTGCCTTTGTATAATAATAATTGATCCACAGTTCTAACCTTGATGGAGGAGACTAAATATAAAACTTAAAATTAGCATTTAAAATGGATAGTGGTACTGATTAGTACTCAATACTGTGAATAGACGTTATTATGTTTGTAATTTTGCCTTCTTTTTACAAATAAAAAGATTTACTGTAAATAAAAAAAAAAAATTACTGTGACTAGAAACTAAAGTGGATTAGAGGATTAGTTACAGCAAGTAACCTCAAAACATATTGCCATGTAAATATAAACACCCCCCACACAAAACCCACATGTTTCACCCCCTCAAACGGTGGGCTTTGTCAGGGGTACAAAGTGCTCAGTGCTAAAGTGCAAATCTACATATATATGTTTAAATACACCTCACATAATAGCAGCCTGTTGGCTTAATCAGCACGAATTTGAGTATAATAATTGTGCAGTTAAAGTTAATATTTGTTGCGCGATCTGGAAACAGCATTTGCCACGGAGAAAAGAAGAGAGTATTTTTGGAGCGGCAGTTTTTGTGGGTTTTGCAAATGAAATTTTTCGGTGCTGAAAATCTCAAGATTACTTTTTTTATATATAAGCCGACCACTTAGTGAAGTAAATGGGATGAAATTTTGGACGATAATCTCTTTATCGTTCCTGCCATTTCTAATCAGAATCTGCGGGCTGCACCTGCCCTCCCCCCTCCTCCGCCGGCGACAGACGCAGGTTGATGGACTGACGTTAAGAGGTCTGCATAAAACCACCTCTCTGCCAAGAGATCCGTTTTATCACTTTAATGACACGACAGGAAACATCCAGAGACCGCGAACACTCCACAAAACTGCGGCATAAATCAGGACGCATCGTCGCTCCGCTGGCTCTAGAGAGGGAGTGGGACCGGGGAGCGCTGCAAACGCCAAAATATCGTAAACCGGGACCAGCTTTATTTCAGCTTTTAAATGTTTACAAGCAAAGTGTCAAGGAAATATAAAGACGAGCTCGGAGCAAGGTCATCGGAGAGAGGCGTCCTGCATTCGCCAAACGCACAACAATGTGCCCACAAATTACACCGCTATTACCGCCGTGACAGCGTACATAACCTTTCTATGGCAGGACGCCGGCACAGTGACTGGACAGTGTCTCTTCAGATGCCACGCCAGCGACTTAAAGGAACACTAACCTCGCTCCACTTCAAGCAGCAGGGGCGGCCAAACTATCCCAGGAACAAAACCACATATATAAGTAGATAAATACTTGTTCTACTTACATAACATGTTTTTTACTGTCCACATTTTGATTTCAGATAAATGTATATAGTAAATAAAGAGAAAACTGCTCCAGGCTTTTTCCATCTTTACTGCCTCTGACTGAAGCCAATCCTGCTGTAATTTCCTCCCTTACTGTTTTTTCCTCCTAGAAACTGCACTGCCAGATCTAGCTTGCTTTGTAAGCACATGTGAGCACAACATAGATTGTATTTCAGCAGCTCCTGCAGAGAGGTGAGGTGTATTTCTCTTCTCAGCCTCTTGTCACATTGAACTGCCCTCAGCCAATCAGTGAGAAGCAGAAATGTGGGAGGGGAGATAACAAGCTTCCCTCTCCCAGGCAATGTACTAGAATAGAGCCAGGCTGACTGAGATAAGATTCATTACAGCAGAAACATTTATGATTATATTTGAATGCTTGCAATTTAGGGTCAGGATGTAGACTACATAATAAACACAAAGCCGTGGGTAAACAGAATTTGATTTTGTGGCTGACAATCCCGCTTTAAGGGAATATGGAGGCAGCCATCTTCATTCTCTTATAAACCATGTTGGTTGTCTGCACTGCCACTAATACTATTAGTTACTGCCCCGGAATGAGCAGCAGATCAGATGCAGTGACTCTGGTGCGACGCCACTGGCTGCATGCTTGTTGCAGGTGTGTGCCTGGAACACAGCTAAATCCAAGAGCCAAGCCTGACAGCCGGGCAACTAGTATTGTTTATAAGGGAATAAAGATGGCAGCCTCTGTATTCCTCTCATTTCCTTTTAAAGGGGCACTATGGCAAAAAAATTATAAAATTTAAAATATGTGCAAACAGACAAATAAGAAGTACGTTTTTTCCAGAGTAAAATGAGCCATAAATTACTTTTCTCCTATGTCGCTGTCACAGTAAGTATTAGAAATCTGACAGAAGTGACAGGTTTTGGACTAGTCCATCTCTTCATGGGGGGGGGGGGGATTATCAGGGATTTATTTTCAAAAGCACTTAGTGAATGGCAGTTGCTCTATCCAACTGCAAAAAAACTGTAGCGAGCAGGGAAGCTGGCCAGCATCATTGTTTAAATCCTTTTTAGGGATATATCTTTTTAAAGAATAAAAGCCTTGCTGAAAATCCCCTATGAAGAGATGGACTAGTCCAAAACCTGTCGGTAATGTCAGATTTCTACTACTTACTGTAAGTGAGAGCAACATAGGAGAGAAGTAATTTATGGCTTATTTCATTCTGGAAAAAACATACTTCTTATTTGTTTAGGTTTGCACATATTTTACATTTTCCAATTTTTCGCCATAGTGCCCCTTTAAATATTATTTATCAGCATTTGGTGGATATAAACAATCCATGGGCCATCGTTCTATATTCCACCAAGACCATGAAGGGATGGATATGTTGGCGTTGTGGCTGCTTGTCAGCGTGTTAATGGAAACCACAAGAGCTTGTACTCTATACAGAGAAGTAATAATGTGAATGATGTGACCATATATTAGAAACAGAATCCAGGCTCATCTGTCCAATCAATGAGGACACTACAATACGATGAAGGTGCTAAAGGGGGAGTGGCCAATCAGCAAAACCAATGAACCATTATTTTACCAACTAGGACCTCTGACATTTAATCAGCTATAGGGATAGTGGTTACGCTTCATCCGGCATAGGAGCTCCTTTTTCCCCTCTGCTGTCAACCTCTTGAACTCCCTTCAGCCCCCCCCCCCCTGCAGTTGTTGGATTAATAGACTGTCTAATGTAAAACTGCACTTGGAACTGTACTGTGCAGACTCCTGTTTATTTAGGTGTAATCCTGTTTATGCTTGATTTATTATCTATATTCATATCTCTACTCTACACTAAACCCAATTTCGGCGATGAAAAGATTTCCGATTCCCATTCTGATGGTGGATTGAGCATTTGCGCTCCCGTGTGCAGAGGGGTATCTCTATGTAATGCACTGTATGTGAAACGTCTTACATGGCGGGTCCGTAGCTCATTAATATTCTGTCTGGGTGCGCTGCGCAGATCTGGCTGCACTTCTGACCCCGGGGGTCCCTGGCACTGGCATCTCCCCTCCTCTGTGTGCCCAGTTCCGCTCGGGCATTCATCCTTTCACAGGCCTGTAAACACGCACGGCGTCACAGCGCCAGGTGGGGACAGATCTGTCCACAAACACGCTAATCTTAATTGGAAATCACAACTCGGGGGAACCAGACCTCCCCGCCAGAATCCCATTTAACTCTTCGATCTGAGCGGTTTGCTCTGGACTTATCCCGCCGTTCAGGGGAATATAAGCAAATATATTATACTGAGCAAACAGCTCCAGTCTTTGTGGGCTAATCGCGTGACGCGGGAGACACAATATCCCCTTTCTATCCGGCGGTATTGATGTAACCTTCCACTGACTCCTACAAGAGTAACTACTATAGCAAAACCCCCGAAAGAGTCCTGCGGAATACGCCCGATCCTCACCTACTCCAGTCATTGGTGCAGCACAATCAGGAATTCTGTTTGGGAGAGTAACTCTGAATTGTCCGCCATTTGTTACAATGTTTTCATCATTTCGTTGGACTTTGACTCATGGTCAGGAGCGTTCTGGCAACACGGTGAATTGAGGAAGAGGACCGTAAGGACAGCGAGGGACCTACAGGACTATGTGGGCTGAAAGAAGCCCCAGGTAAGTAATAGGACACTCTTACGACTGGGGTATTCTTTACACAGAATTTTTATCATTAATCGACTGAAAGTTGCCCTTACCGTCTTTGTTCTGATTGACGCAACACACAGCTGAGCGACCGTCAATCTTTCCCATGTCTGACCGATAACATTTTTGTAACATTGCCAAAAAACGTTCGATAGATAATTAGACGTCCAAATCTAGTCAATGAAAGAAAAGTCATATAGTAGAGGAGGACCTTAAAGGGACACTTACTGTAATTTAAAAATAAATCATCCAGTTCCCCTGCTGTCCCCCTTCGTAGGCCAGACAACTCAGGGAGCCGCTGGCCACTGCGCATGCGCGGCACTGGTGCCCGCCTCCTTTATCCTGAGCATGCACAGTAACAATTTTTGCACTTGCGCATTTAGAAAAAGTTGCAACTGCTCATGTGCAGAGCCCTACTGGCCATGGGTGCAAAGTAGCCTGCGACTGGCTGAGTCGGCCAGATTCCGGATGGGAACAGTGGCTCCTTCAGCCACTGTTCTGGGCCCTCCCTGTTTTGCTGCTCATCCCCCTTCGAGAAGAGCGGCAAATCAGCAAGGGCCCAGGACGACTACGGGGGCTGGAAGATGCCTGAGGTAAGTTAAACTAGTGACCTTACTGTGACTTTAGGTTCCCTTTAAGTGTGGCTGCATTTGCTGCATGCTTGTTTCAGGGGTGTGACTCAGACACTACTGATGCATGAAAGATCAGAAACATTGCCAGGCAACTGGCATTGTTTAACAGGAAATAAATATGGCAGCCTCCATATCCCTCTCACTTCAAGTGTGCTTTAATGACGTACAAGGAGGCTGCAGAGGCCTGACCCTGGATTGCAAAGTTTTCTCTTCCTCCACCCGGCAGTTCTGTCCCAGGCCGGCAGGAGAAAAGTTCTGTAAAACGTTTTTTTAGGTTTTTTTTTTAGAACCATTTAGTGGCAAAAAAGACAATAATAAAAACTGCAATAAGGACCAGCCAGAACCAAGTCAGGTGTCCAAAAGCTGCATACATAGCGAAAGATTACAAATCCGGCAAAACACCTAATGAACAACCAAATTCAGATATTTAGCGTTTTGATGTGAACAGCAGAGGACTGTAGTCGAAACGCCAAACCATCATTAACCAATAAGATTGTTAAAAGATGCAGTATGTGGGGGAAAACGTCCTAGACTTCTTTGAAACATCATTTAAAAATATTTTGTAGCACTGTACACACTGCTGACATAGTTACATAGTTATTTGGGTTGAAAAAAGACATACGTCCATCGAGTTCAACCAGTATAAAGTACAACTCCAGCCTGCTCCCTCACATATCCCTGTTGATCCAGAGGAAGGCGAAAAAACCCTTACAAGGCATGGTCCAATTAGCCCCAAAAGGGAAAAATTCCTTGCTGACTCCAGATGGCAATCAGATAAAATCCCTGGATCAACATCATTAGGCATAACCTAGTAATTGTAGCCATGGATGTCTTTCAACGCAAGGAAAGCATCTAAGCCCCCTTTAAATGCAGGTATAGAGTTTGCCATAACGACTTCCTGTGGCAATGCATTCCACATCTTAACCACTCTTACTGTAAAGAACCCTTTCCTAAATAAATGGCTAAAACGTTTTTCCTCCATGCGCAGATCATGTCCTCTAGTCCTTTGAGAAGGCCTAGGGACAAAAAGCTCATCCGCCAAGCTTTGATATTGCCCTCTGATGTATTTATACATGTTAATTAGATCTCCTCTAAGGCGTCTTTTCTCTAGACGAAATAAACCCAGTTTATCTAACCTTGACAACCTTTACAATCGACAATTATTTGCCGAAGTGATCTGTCATGTCGGTTGTTCAAGATTCCCAAGCACCGTTGTGGATCGTTCGTTTATCGTTCCCTTCAGCCATTGTTTGTGGTTTGGAATTGTGAAATATTTCAGTGAACTTTTACTTAATATAACGTAGGATACGGCGACATAAAACCGCGGAAGGCGTCTTTATCCATTGTGCAAGCTTTCGCCGTCAGCTCAGCCCCTGCAGGAAAGCTACTGCCGGGGCGTAACGTAAACAGCCGGGTCACACGATGGAAGCGCCTGGCGTCACGTGGCCTAGAAGGAGCGTGACTGCTGCAATCAGCACACACGGGGTTAAATAAACAATATCGCCATTCATTAATGGGTTTTTACATAACCAAAAATTCAGGTCACAGGAAGTCTTTGTCTGCGGGACGGAGCGCTGGCAGCGGACCACACGCAGCCATTTATCGGAGAGACAAAGAGCGGCGAGAGACAAAGTCCCCTCACGTCTTCTCCCAACGTTCCCTCGCCATAATGAGAAGCACTATTACCACCAGCGCCTCGCAGATCTGGCAGGAGGTGGGATTTGGGGGGACGCAGGAGGTAAAACCGCCAGAAGTGTTAACCTGCGCAAAAAGCGGCTGCCGAGAGATCATCTTCACAGATAGATACCCGACCATTGCGAGCTCACCTGGATAACGCATAAATCTCGCTGACCTCCATTATCCGGCAAGGATTTACTGCGCTAAACTGCTTCCCGCTGTCTATGAAAAGGCAATCCAGCAGATTTAGTGAGATTCTCGAGATACAGATCTGAATGAAAACCGATTAAGTGAAACAAGCTGATCAGAGCACTCCAATATTGTCACCAGCTTCACGGCGCCCAAACGAAAATCTCGGGCAGCTCCCGGGTCTGGTCAGGAAATAGTTTTATAAGTTCAGAGAAAATATTGAGCGAGGCCTAGGTCTGGACAGGAAATAGTTTTATAAGCTTGGAGGAAATATCTGGCAAGTCCTGGGCCTGGACAGGAAATAGTTTAATAAGCTTGGAGGAAATGTTGAGCAAGTCCCGGGTCTGGTCTAGTCCTATAAGCCTGGAGACATGATCGGTAAAGACCTGGGTCTGGACAGGAAATAGTTCTATAAGCTTGGAGGAAATATCGGGCAAGTCCTGGGTCTGGACAGGAAATAGTTCTATAAGCTTGGAGGAAATATCGGGCAAGTCCCGGGTCTGGACAGGAAATAGTTCTATAAGCCTGGAGACATGATCGGTAAAGACCTGGGTCTGGACAGGAAATAGTTCTATAAGCTTGGAGGAAATATCGGGCAAGTCCTGGGTCTGGACAGGAAATAGTTCTATAAGCTTGGAGGAAATATTGGGCAAGTCCCGGGTCTGGACAGGAAATAGTTCTATAAGCTTGAAGGAAATATTGGGCAAGGCCTGGGTCTGGACAGGAAATAGTTCTATAAGCTTGGAGGAACTATTGGGAAAGGCCTGGGTCTGGACAGGAAATAGTTCTATAAGCTTGGAGGAACTATTGGGAAAGGCCTGGGTCTGGACAGGAAATAGTTCTATAAGCTTGGAGGAACTATTGGGAAAGGCCTGGGTCTGGACAGGAAATAGTTCTATAAGCTTGGAGGAACTATTGGGAAAGGCCTGGGTCTGGACAGGAAATAGTTCTATAAGCTTGGAGGAACTATTGGGAAAGGCCTGGGTCTGGACAGGAAATAGTTGGAGGAAATATCAGGCAAGTCCTGGGCAGGAAATGGTTCTATAAGCTTGGAGGAAATATTGGGCAAGGCCTGGGTCTGGACAGGAAATAGTTCTATAAGCTTGGAGGAAATATTGGGCAAGTCCTGGGCCTGGGCAGGAAACTGTTCTAGAAGCTTGGAGGAAATATCGGGCAAGTCCTGGGTCTGGTCAGGAAATTGTTCTAGAAGCTTGGAGACATTATCGGTAAAGTCCTGTGTCTGGTCAGGGAATAGTTCTATAAGCTTGGAGGAAATATCGGGCAAGTCCTGGGCCTGGTCAGGAAATAGTTCTATAAGCTAGGAGGAAATATCGGGCAAGTCCTGGGTCTGGTCAGGAAATTGTTCTAGAAGCTTGGAGACATTATCGGTAAAGACCTGGGCCTGGTCAGGAAATAGTTCTATAAGCTAGGAGGAAATATCGGGCAAGTCCTGGGTCTGGTCAGGAAATAGTTCTGTAAGCCTGGAGACATTATCGGTAAAGACCTGGGCCTGGTCAGGAAATAGTTCTATAAGCTTGGAGACATTATCGGTAAAGACCTGGGCCTGGTCAGGAAATAGTTCTATAAGCTTGGAGGAAATATCGGGCAAGTCCTGGGTCTGGTCAGGAAATAGTTCTATAAGCTTGGAGGAAATATCGGGCAAGTCCTGGGTCTGGTCAGGAAATAGTTCTATAAGCTTGGAGGAAATATCGGGCAAGTCCTGGGTCTGGTCAGGAAATGGTGTATAAAGACGGAGGTAATAATTGTGTCGGCACAGATATCAGAGCCGTCATCCCCATCAGCACAGAATCCTTGACAACGTCAGGACTTTCCACAGCGCCGGAATGTATAGATCAGCCAATCGGCAGACTGAAGCCATAAATGATAATTAAAGAAAGGAAATTTTCCCTTCATCTGCTGGCCGCCACCTGCCAAACATTAAAGAGTCTATTATCTCCCTGACAGTCCAGCTTTTCAGAACACTCTCTGCGCGGTTATAAATATTCCGCTTCTGAAATGTCTGGGGCGGCCTGTCAGTGAGACGGGCGCGAAATCCAGACGCAGCTCCTGTCTGCCGGATTCAATAGAATATTCCGGAATATCTGGCCTGACGTGACACCCCGAAACGACGAGAGACCTGGCTGAGATACAACAGGACAGATTATTATTATTTTATCATATTACAGAGATAAAAACATTCCATTTCATACCCTGTGAGGGAGGAGCTTGTGAGGGAATATCATCACCGCCACCAACACCATTAACAGCTAGGTTTAAAAGTGGAAAATAACGATAGCTGAAAAGTGGAAATCAACATTAAATATATATATTTTTTTTAATGAAAATAATTATACAAAAAGGATTTAATACAGCTGTGACATACATTTATTGTTGAGAATTAAAAGAATTGTTCTCAAATGCATATCGACAGAATTATTGATAGGACGATCATTTGTTGTCGATCACCACCAACAATTGCAACCGATTCAATTGATTGTACAATCGATACTTCCTTTAAGGCTGGCACACACATTCAATTTTGAGTGGCCATTTACTGACCAATTTTGGCACCTCCTTGTAGTAGGAGGGCAAACAGATTTTGAACACAATGAACAGATTGTTTAGGAAAGCTCTCATACCACATGAAGGCGGTAAGCTTGGTCAATCATTGGACAATCAAAATTGAAAGTGTGCAACAGGCATAAAGGACAACTGAAGTGAGAGGAAATATATTTATATCTTGCCACCTTCCCCCACCGCGTACGGATGAAATCACCGGGGGGAGACCTGGGCGCAGGATACAGCCGATGTACGGCTTACCCTGCTGCTGCACGACTCCCAGCGACGCTAATTACTATTCCCCCTCCAGGTCCACGTGGATGGTGGGGAATCCTGTAATTTGGCTCCCAGCTATTGCTGGCGGATGAATTACAATGTTTTAAAAGTAACTCCAGCTCTGTCTTCTGACGGCGCCAAAGTTACTCACTGAAAGCCGCTATATCACCTGCTCAGTATTAGATGTGTTTGCCACCACCACCTTTGGAGAGGTCTGTTTGTTATCTTGTTATTCATAATCTTGTGGTCTGTGGGTGAAGATTTAAAAAGACGATCATTTTAGTAAGGGCAAATCCAACCCTACTTTGCTTTAAAACATAAGGCTAATAATAATAACGGTAAGGAGTTCGTTTTTGCTTCTGTTTGTAGCGCCGTCTCGGTCGTTCCCCAGAGTGCAGCGCGGTTCAGGAAGCCTCTACAAACATCTCTACACTGGAGGAAAATAAGCAATAATAATTGCAAGACAAAATGAGATGCGATGTTGTACAGACAACCAGCTAATAGGAGACATAAGCAGAGGCAATCGCCGGGGCCTCAGGAGTAGAAGCGGAAATTGACTTGTGCCCTACGATTCCAATTGTGCCTGAAAGTGGGGACACCAGAGCCACCTGAAGCCCCGCAATCATCGTGGAGAGAAGCCTAATTCCAGGGACTTTGCCGGGACAAGTCGGGCCCGCGAGACAAGCTCTTCCTCACGCAGGCAGATTAAATACGAGAACAATTCTCCGCGTTCGGGTGAACAAACAGGGGCCTCTTCACGCCGCAGAGGCCGTGAGCTCGCACAAATTAAACGGCTAAGCGGCGAGCCTGGGTTATAATGAAGAGGGCTCAAGAGGCGGATGCAGAACGCGCAATCCCATCACACAATGCCCTGTGAGGGCCTCTGGATTACCACCAGGCTGCAAATCATGCCGTTTCCTTTCCTCGGGTCGCAGCTGGCCGGCGTGGAAGTGTAGCAGGTGGGCAGAAGAAGTGGAAGGAGGAATATACCAGATGAAGGGCAGGCTAAGCTGGGTGTGCAACATAAAGCCTTTCCAGCAAACTCATCCTTCCAGGAAAGAGAACCTGTTTCTAACCTGAAATCAAGCCAAAAGAATGTAGCAATCTTCAAGCCAGCATCCAAAAATATTCTTAGCTATCCAATAAATGTTTTGGGATTTTTCCTCTGAAGGCAAAACAACCGGGCCTGCTGCCTCGGCTGGGAAAATTATATCTTCAAAATCAGGACAGGCAGTAACCGACTCAGGACTGGTGTAGGGTGTAACGGACAATGGACTATTATTATATATTTACACCGAGTTGACACGATAATCGCACAGCTTTACAGAGAACACCGAACATTCCACACCCGTTAACGTCCTTCAGAAGTGATCAGAATCTAATGTTCCTTCTACAGTATAGAGACAACATGGGGAAAACAATTACTGGTAATCTGTCAGGAGGTTTTTGGGTTGTCAGAGACAAGAAGATCCTGAAGGAAACTCACACAAACACTGAAGGAACATACGAGCTTTAGATCCTATGACTTTTATACATCGTACTCGTGGGCCATTAGAAGGAAGATGTAAATGTTGGAAATGGTCATAGGTTACAATAAGGATGTGATGGTGGAAATATAGACAAGGCCATGCATGTGTCCAAAGTGAGGAGAGTAGGTAAGGGCATAGACTGGGACAATGGGGGAAGGGTGGGATGGGGCACTAATTGGGAATGAGGGGGGGGGGGGTGTTATGGA
The DNA here is from genome assembly GCF_040937935.1 of Hyperolius riggenbachi. Lineage (NCBI taxonomy): Eukaryota > Metazoa > Chordata > Amphibia > Anura > Hyperoliidae > Hyperolius > Hyperolius riggenbachi. The sequence continues at coordinate 314,949,484 of NC_090652.1, forward strand.
TCGGGACAAGTTGGAAGAGCAGTATGGGACATGGTCTGGAACAATGATAGCCATGGATTGGGACAAGTTGAGATAGGAAGAAAGGACATAGATTAGGACAAGTTATTATTATCATTTAGTATTTACATAGTGCCGACATCTTGGGCAGCGCTGTACAGAGTCAATGGACAACCTTATGTGTCCCTCCCCCACCCTTTAGATTGTAAGCCTTTGGCAGCCCCCCCCCCCCCCCCCTTAATATGTCGTTCTTAATTCTGCTACCCCAGCAATGACACCCTCCTCATGGACTAACTCGGACTTGTTTTGCCGGGTCTCTGTAAAACACATTTTATACCCTGATTGCATGTATTACCTTGTGCTATGTTGTATGTTTGTGACAAGGGGTGACAGACAGAGAGGTAGCAATGTTTGTAAGTATCTCTATTTATTGTCCAGTACTGCATAATATGTTGGCGCTTTATAAATACAATACATAATTATAAAAAATAATATATACTCGTCACTAACTGTCTCTCAGAGGAGCTCACAGTCTAATCCCCACCATAGTCCTATGTCTATGTATGTCTCATGTAGTGTATGTAACAGTCTAGGGACAGTTTTAGGAGGAAGCCAATTAACTTATCTGTATGTTTTTGGGCTGTGGGAGGAAACCAGATTGCCTGGAGCAAACACAGGCAGACACGGAGAGAACATATAAACTCCTTGAAGATGTTCAACTGCCTAGGATTCGAACCGGGGACCCAGCGCTGCAAGGAGAGAGGGCTAATCACTGAACCACCATGCTGCTCTGTGCCCAAGTTGAGAAGCGAAGGGGGGGGGTATAGATTGGTACAAGTTTAGAATAATAGGAGGGGCGTGGTCTGGAACACATTGAGAAGGGATGGAAGGACATGGATTTGGATGAGTTGAGAAGAGTAGGAGAAGTTGGGAAGGGTAGGAAGGGCATGGATTGGAAGAAGTTGGGAAGGGTAGGAAGGGCATGGATTGGAAGAAGTTGGGAAGGGTAGGAGGAGCATGTATTGGGAGAAGATGGGAAGGGTAGGAGGGGCATGGATTGGAAGAAGTTGGGAAGGGTAGGAGGAGCATGTATTGGGAGAAGATGGGAAGGGTAGGAGGGGCATGGATTGGAAGAAGGTGGGAGGGGTAGGAGGGGCATGGATTTGGAAAAGTTGGGAAGGGTAGGAGGGGCATGGATTGGGAGAAGATGGGAAGGGTAGGAGGGGCATGGATTGGGAGAAGTTGGGAAGGGTAGGAGAAGCATGGATTGGGAGAAGTTGGGAAGGGTAGGAGGGGCATGGATTGGAAGAAGTTGGGAAGGGTAGGAGGGGCATGGATTGGGATGAGTTGAGATGAGTAGGAGGGGCATGCATTGGGAGAAGCAGAGATGGGTAGGAGGGGCATGGACTGGAAGAAGTCGAGAAGAGTAGAAGGGGCAAGGATTGGGAGAAGTTGGGAAGGGTAGGAGGGGCATGGATTGGGAGAAGTTGGGAAGGGTAGGAGGGGCATGGATTGGGAGAAGTTGGGAAGGGTAGGAGGGGCACAGATTGGGATGAGTTGAGATGAGTAGGAGGGGCATGCATTAGGAGAAGCAGAGATGGGTAGGAGGGGCATGGACTGGAAGAAGTCGAGAAGAGTAGGTGGGGCATGGATTGGGAAAAGTTGAGTTAGGTAGGAGGGGAAAGGATTGGATAGAAAAGGGTAAAAGGTACAGAAACTGGTACAGCATGGGCATTATCTCACAATAATTAGAGCCATTGTTGTATGTCGTTTTTCTTTTCTTTGTTGGGGAGGAGGTATTCTTCAATCTCCTATAATTGCCTTGAGGATTAATGTCCACCCCCAATACACAAGCAGCCCTCCTCATTTGCAAACACATCGCTTCATTTCACGTTTATTACAGGAGACGGTTTCCTGCTTCCAGCGTTCCGCCGGCGTCGCTTCTGCGGGTAAATTAGATCTGCACAGACAGCTTTTCTCTCATTACTGGTGGAGATTTTATTACAAAAGATGGAAACCGCCGGAATTACGTTTATCATTTTAATGAAATGTGTATATCAGCTGATGACTTGTGACAATCTCCGGGGACAGACCCTTTCCTCTCAGATCTATAAACAAGCTCCATCTGCCATGACTGAGACACATCATCAATACTTGGTGAGGTGAGACAGCTGCCCAGTACAACGCAAACACACTGACCGCTGCCCAGAACAACGCAAACACACTGACCACTGCCCAGAACAACGCAAACACACTGACCGCTGCCCAGAACAACGCAAACACACTGACCGCTGCCCAGAACAACAAACACACTGATCGCTGTCCAGAACAACGCAAACACACTGACCACTTCCCAGAACAACGCAAACACACTGACCGCTGCCCAGAACAACACACACACTGATCGCTGCCCAGAACAACGCAAACACACTGACCACTTCCCAGAACAACGCAAACACACTGACCGCTGCCCAGAACAACACACACACTGATCGCTGCCCAGAACAACGCAAACACACTGACCACTTCCCAGAACAACGCAAACACACTGACCACTGCCCAGAACAACGCAAACACACTGACAGCTGCCCATAACAATGCAAACACACTGACAGCTGCCCATAACAATGCAAACACACTGACCGCTGCCCAGAACAATGCAAACACACTGACTGCTGCCCAGAACAATGCAAAGACACTGACCGATGTCTAGTGCAAGACAAACAAACTGACAGCTGCCCAGTACAACCCAAACATGCCGACCACACTGACCAATGACTGCTGCCCAGTACAATGCAAATACACCGACTGCTGCCTAGTACAACACAAACACACTGACAACTGCCAAGTACAACACAAACACACTGACTGCTGCCCAGTGCAACACAAACACACTGACCACTGACTGCTGCCAAGTTGAATGGAAACACACTGACTGCTGCCAACTACTATGCAAACACACTGACCACTGACTGCTGCCAAGTACAATGCAGACACACTGATCGCTGCCTAGTACAATGTAAACACACTGACCACTGACTACTGCCCAGTACAACGCAAACACACTGACAGCTGCCTAGTACAACGCAAACACACTGACCACTGACTACTGCCCAGTACAACGCAAACACACTGACCACTAACTGCGAACAGCATCCTCTTGTGGTAAGATAGTGAACTGCCAAATTTATACTATTTCATATATTTATATCTAAAGAGATTATATAAAACAAAAGATCATTGACTGCTCGCTCTGTCCAGGCAATTCCTAATGCAAAACCTACTTAAAGTGGACCTGAACTCTTGTAGAAGACAGAAGGAAAACATAGAGAAATGCCCCCTGTATGTATTTTAGAGAGTTTAGCCTGTCAAATCTCCCCCCTCTGTGCCTAATCACAAGTTGTAAGTTGATCCCTCAGCTGCGTCAGCTCAGGAATCTCTGAAGCCTCGGCAGAGCAGCTGAGTTGTAAACAGGAGGTCTGCTTCCATGAAAGCAGGAAGTAGACACACTGCAGATTTATTGCAGGATTTGCATCAGCTGTAACAAAGAAATGTTTTTCTGTAAAGGTTATTATGCTGTTGTGCATCTTTTAGAGCAGAGAGGAAGTTCTGAGTTCAGGTCCGCTTTAAATGTGTTTAAATAGCCCAGCTCTGACTTGGGCTATTTGGAGTGTTGCTGGGGGACACTGTCTGCGTACAGCTGTTGGGGGGGGAATGTATATATTGTATATATCACTGCACTGTTATGTCACCTCCTGATGAAGCCTTTCGGGCTGAAACTGGTGGAGGGAATTAATGTTAGCACTGTATATACTATATGAGCACCCCATAAGTTTGTCTGTCTTTGTCTGAGTTACCCCCTACTCCACTGTCTGTATAGGTGGTCAATCTTATAGGTGGAAAGGGCAGGCTGCACATCCACAGCCCTGTCGCACACCATATCACATATGTGACCCTTATATTCATACTGGACGGGCAGATGTTGTATATATACCGTGGGATAGCCACACCACACTCATATCGGACGTTTCGAGTGATGGGGATGAGCTAAGAACCCCTAGGTTAGTGCAGTCCAACTGGTGGCCCTCAGGCCGCATCCGGCCCGCCATGCCTTCTGCTGCGGCCCCCCTGCTGTGGCAGTGTTAGCCCCTGAGTCCCCAGAGCGGAGGGGACCTTTTTTTTTTTTTTTTTTTTTAAATCTTTTCCCCCATCCCTCCGCTGCTATAATGTAAATTTACAGCCCCCCTCCGCTCCCCTCGTTCCCCCGATGCTGCTGCCGCCGCCGCCTCACCTCAGAGTCCGGAATCCGGAGGTCTGCCGGCCCTCCACCATGTGGTCTGGTAAAAAAACGGCCCTCTGTGCCCGCAATGTTGGACAGCACTGCCCTAGGTTATAGAATCATACACTGCCTTGGTTCTGACTACAGACAGTTTTAATCTGATTACAGGGGTGTCTGGGCAGAGACCTTCCTCTGGTTTATGGTTTTATATCAATTAATAAAGATACCAGTCTTTCAGCTATATTTGTACTGATAGGGCCTGTCCTGTTTTTGTATGGTGCGTTAAATGTGTCTCTGAATCATGACAATGTGAGAAAAGATCAGAAAAGGTCTCCCTGCAGTAACTGGAGACTCCTCCCCTCAGGCAGGAACTAGTGCAGGCATGGGCAAACTTGGCCCTCCAGCAACAATGCATTGCAGGAGTCTGACAGCCACACTCATGACTCATAAAGCCAAATGCATTGTGGGACTTGTAGTTCCGTAACAGCTGGAGGGCAGAGTTTGCCCAGGCCTGAACTTGTGACAGCCAGGAGCAAAGAGGTCACTCAAGTTACGTAGATATTATCCATTGCTATTGCCTAACATGAGTGTTAATGATCATTTCAGGTGGCAGTTTAGGTACGAGCACTGTACAGACATGCTGCTTGTTTTCTGGGTGAGCAGCGTACATGAAGGAGGTAAGTGAGTGAGGTGCCCCAAACTGCCGGAAATGTAAAGATAGACTCTGTAAAAGAACCAAAAACCAACGCCCAGATGTTCAGAGAGATCGCTCTGCTCGCTGACATTGGGGAACACGCCAGATTTGCAGCATCATTTTCCACAGCTATCTAAGAAACAAGATTTTGGGATGAATTAAAATCAATATGTAACAATAATGAGCTATTCAGTTTTAGTCTGGCCTCGTAGAGGTATCCCATAAAATGACCCTAAACTGAGTCCATTCATGTAAACCCACAGATATACCCGAGGTGACATGTGACATGATGAGATAGACATGTGTATGTACAGTGCCTAGCACACAAATAACTATGCTGTGTTCCTGCTTTTCTTTCTCTGCCTGAAAGAGTTAAATATCAGGTATGTAAGTGGCTGACTCAGTCCTGACTCAGACAGGAAGTGACTACAGTGTGATCCTCGCTGATAAGAAATAACAACTATAAAACACTTTCCTAGCAGAAAATGGCTTCTCGGAGCAGGAAAGAGATAAAAAGGGTCAATAATTCATAGATTTTAGCTCTGACATACTTTAATGAATGTGTCTTGAGCAACAAACAATAAAACGGTAAAACGGAGACTTAAATATAAAATAAAGCTGTGGAATATCTTAAAAAGTCATTTTTAGGAGAAGGAAAATAGATACAATTGTTTAGTTTATTTTCACCTCGGGTGTCCCCCGCATACATTACCTACTCCGGCCGGCGCGAGTCCCCCGGTCTCCGCTGTCTCTTCTCCGCTGGGTTCCGGACCGGCAGGCTTCACTTCTTTCTGTCCTGGGAAGTTTAAACAGTGGAGGGCGCTCTACTGTTTAAACTTCCTGCCGGGACAGGAAGTGAAGCCAGCCAGACCGACCGGAACGCGGAACCCAGCGGAGAAGAAGACTTCTGTGACAGCGGGAACTCGCGCCAGCCGGAGTAGGTAATGTATTGCCGCTGTATTGCGTAGGTCATTCGACCGCTGCTATCGACGCACTCCCGATAAGCCGGCGATCGAGATAAATCTTCCAAACGGAAGGCTCGACGGGAACGATTGATTGCGGACGGAAATCAATCGTTTGCGCAACGATTTCACAGCAGATTCAATCACCCTGATCGAATCTGCTGTATATTGGGCGGGAAAATCGTTAGGTGTACGGGCCCCTTTATGCATGACTTATTTATCCCCTATTTAATAAAAATAACCTTTCAGCACATTTACAAGCATAATAATCACTCAAAGTAAGTTGTTCCTGATTAACTTCATTTCTTACCTTAATTATATTATATTTTTGGTATTTGGGAGCTTAAAAATGTAACATAGATCAGGTGAAAACAGAGGAAAACAGGTGAAAAAGCACTGTGAATCATGACCAATGTAGCTCAGTGTAGCCTGCCTGCTGCTCTCCCCACCTGATCACTCTTCCCCCTCCCACTCCACAGCTGGTGCAGTTATTGGATACAGCACAGTATGAGTCATCAGAGGGGAGGGGCTGAGCTGTGATCACATGGATGCAGGCTGAATTTAGCTACAGTTTCCCTGCAATGTAAACTTAATAAAAAAAAAAAAAATGAAGATGCATACAGGGTAAAGGCAGCATCTGAGCTTTTATTAAACACTTGAGATTTAAAGGATATCTGAAGTGAAAATGAACTTATGACATAATGATTTGTATGTTTAAAAACAGAACATTAGTATCAAAGATATGAGTCTCCTATTGTTTCCAGTACAGGCAGAGTTAAGAAACTTCAGTTATCTATGCAAAAGAGCTTCTCTGAGCTCTCCAACCCAACTTGGGTCGGCTGCAGTGCTGGTTTCTGAAGCACTTATCTTAACCTGTCTCTCACTTTTTCTTGGCTGTTTAAAGGACAACTGTAGTGAGAGAGATATGGAGGCTGTCATATTTATTTCCTTTTAAACAATACCAGTTGCCTGGCAGCCCTGTTGATCTATTTGACTGCAGTAGTGTCTGAATCGCACCAGGAAAAAGCAAGCAGCTAGTCTTCTAAGTCTATTAGGTAATAATCTGTGCACACATTATTTACTGAAGCTAACAGCCTCCTTTGCCTGTAGTGAGTGTTACGTGTGTAATATAGTCCAGGTCCTGGAGCTCTGCACATCCATGCAGATAGATCATTCAGGTATAACTTCTGTTTGAAAGCGCTGCCATGTCTCCCGAATACAGCTAATCTTGTCAGATCTGCTGCATGCTTGTTCAGGGGCTATAGCTAAAAGTATTAGAGGCAAAGGATCAGCAGGACAGCCAAGAAACTGGTATTGCTTCTAAGGAAATAAATATGGCTGCCTCCATAACCCCCTTTGTTACAATTGTTCTTTAAAGAGAACCAGAGACGAAGCCCCCCTATGTATTTTACCTTATACATCAGTGGGAACATGACAGTAAACACCTAATCTGCTCTTTGTTTCATTGTTCTCTGTTTAATCTGCCTGTTATCACCTCTGATAAGAATCCCCGACTGAGCATTCAGTCTGGCTTTGCTACGGAATGATTATAGCTGAGTCTGTCTTCTCTGGTGTCTTTTCAAGCCCAAGCCTGCCCCCTTGTGGCTCTGCTATAATGACTCAGCTATAATTATTCCCTGCAAAGCCAGACTGAATGCTCAGTCCGGGATTCTTATCACAGCTGCTAACAGACACTTTTAGCAGTGAGGATGAAACAGAGAGCATGGTAAGTGTTTTCTCTAATGTTCTTACTGATATATATGGTAAAATACACAAGGGTGCTTTGTCTCTGGTTCCCCTTAAGGTTTTCCTGCCAGGAAGTCCAAAGAGTCATTAGCTCTGCTCTATTTCATCATTTAAAATGCAGTGTAGTTTGTTAACTGCAAATATGACAGAATGATGCAACGTTATAGAGAAACAGCGATATAACTGAAAATGAAAATAGGAGTGTCTATTCTTTGCTCCTAATGTTCTATTAATAATCCGTACTACACATACAATACATTATATCATACGTTTTTGTTTTTTCTTTTGCTTCAGTGTCTCTTTACAATATAACAGTGGATTTCCAGGCATGGAGTGATTACCGGGTTACTTTACATGGAAGTGGCTGCACCTTTTATTACATAGCAGAAGCCACAAGTGGGAGAGTCGGGTTTAAGCATCTTATATAAATATCTATAATGTAGAAGAATCTCTTTATGTCTTCATTCAGCTCACGGCTCGCGCTCTATTCATAGAGTGTCTGCCATCTCTGAATCACTAATATTGTTTCCTTAAGAAATGCGACTCCTGCCTCCGCAGATAATGCTTCTGCGAGATCTGAACAATGACCCGGCCGCCCCACAATGCTCGCCGCATAAATGGGCTTCAGATTGCGAAGAAAGCGCGATAAACCTCCCCGGAATGCGAGCGAACAATAGAGAATTCATCAGAGGGACGGCGTGGAGGTTACAAGAGCTGCTAAGTGCCATTTCCACTGACTTACATCACGCGGAACAAGAGGTTCACTAAACGCGTCCTAATGTCCCTCCGCGCCGCGCAAACACGCCAATCATAAACAACATGGCATAAAATGGGTCAACTACAGATTCTGCATCACCGGCCGCTACCTGCGACTACCAGCCTACGCCAACTACCTGCGACTACCAGCCTCCGCCAACTACCAGCCTCCGCCAACTACCTGCAACTACCAGCCTCCGCCAACTACCAGCCTCCGCCAACTACCTGCAACTACCAGCCTCCGCCAACTACCAGCCTCCGACCAACTACCTGCAACTACCAGCCTCCGCCAACTACCTGCAACTACCAGCCTCCGCCAACTACCTGCGACTACCAGCCTCCGCCAACTACCTGCGACTACCAGCCTTCGCCAACTACCTGCAACTACCAGCCTCCACCAACTACCAGCCTCCGCCAACTACCTGCGACTACCAGACTCCGCCAACTACCTGCGACTACCAGCCTCCGCCAACTACCTGCCTCCGCCAACTATCTGCGACTACCAGCCTCCGCCAACTACCTGCGACTACCAGCCTCCACCAACTACCTGCCTCCGCCAACTATCTGCGACTACCAGCCTCCACCAACTACCTGCGACTACCAGCCTCTGCCAACTACCTGCCTCCGCCAACTATCTGCGACTACCAGCCTCCACCAACTACCTGCGACTACCAGCCTCCACCAACTACCTGCGACTACCAGCCTCCGCCAACTACCTGCGACTACCAGCCTCCGCCAACTACCTGCTACTACCAGCCTCCGCCAACTACCTGCCTCCGCCAACTATCTGCGACTACCAGCCTCCACCAACTACCTGCGACTACCAGCCTCCACCAACTACCTGCTTCCGCCAACTATCTGCGACTACCAGCCTCCACCAACTACCTGCGACTACCAACCTCCGCCAACTACCTGCCTCCGCCAACTATCTGCGACTACCAGCCTCCACCAACTACCTGCTACTACCAGCCTCCACCAACTACCTGCCTCCGCCAACTATCTGTGACGACCAGCCTCCGCCGTGACCCTACGCCATCCACCCCCTGCACCTACCAGCCTCCGCCAACTACCTGCGACTACCAGCCTCTGCCAACTACCTGCGACTACCAGCCTCTGCCAACTACCTGCGACTACCAGCCTCTGCCAACTACCTGCGACTACCAGCCTCCACCAACTACCTGTGACTACCAGCCTATGCCAACTACCTGTGACTACCAGCCTATGCCAACTACCTGCAACTACCAGCCTCCGCCAACTACCTGTGACCACCAGCCTCCACCAACTACCTGCGACTACCAGCCTCTGCCATCTACCTGCAACTACCAGCCTCTGCCAACTACCAGCCTCCGTCAACTACCTGAGACTACCAGCCTCCGCCAACTACCTGCAACTACCAGCCTCCGCCAACTACCTGCAACTACCAGCCTCCGCCAACTACCTGCAACTACCAGCCTCCGCCAACTACCTGCAACTACCAGCCTCCGCCAACTACCTGCAACTACCAGCCTCCGCCAACTACCAGCAACTACCAGCCTCCGCCAACTACCAGCAACTACCAGCCTCCGCCAACTACCAGCAACTACCAGCCTCCGCCAACTACCAGCAACTACCAGCCTCCGCCAACTACCAGCAACTACCAGCCTCCGCCAACTACCAGCAACTACCAGCCTCCGCCAACTACCTGCAACTACCAGCCTCCGCCAACTACCTGCAACTACCAGCCTCCGCCAACTACCTGTGTCTACCAGCCTCCGCCGTGACCCTACGCCATCCACCCCCTGCGCCTACCAGCCTCCGCCAACTACCTGCGACTACCAGCCTCTGCCAACTACCAGCCTCTGCCAACTACCTGCGACTACCAGCCTCCACCAACTACCTGCGACTACCAGCCTACGCCAACTACCTGCGACTACCAGCCTCCGCCAACTACCTGCAACTACCAGCCTACGCCAACTACCTGCAACTACCAGCCTACGCCAACTACCTGCGACTACCAGCCTCCGCCAACTACCTGCGACTACCAGCCTCCGCCAACTACCTGTGACCACCAGCCTCCGCCAACTACCTGCGACCACCAGCCTCCACCAACTACCTGCGACTACCAGCCTCTGCCATCTACCTGCAACTACCAGCCTCCGCCAACTACCAGCCTCCGCCAACTACCTGCGACTACCAGCCTCCTCCAACTACCTGCGACTACCAGCCTCCGCCAACTACCTGCGACTACCAGCCTTTGCCAACTACCTGCGACTACCAGCCTCCACCAACTACCTGTGACTACCAGCCTATGCCAACTACCTGTGACTACCAGCCTATGCCAACTACCTGCAACTACCAGCCTCCGCCAACTACCTGTGACCACCAGCCTCCACCAACTACCTGCGACTACCAGCCTCTGCCATCTACCTGCAACTACCAGCCTCTGCCAACTACCAGCCTCCGTCAACTACCTGAGACTACCAGCCTCCGCCAACTACCTGCAACTACCAGCCTCCGCCAACTACCTGCAACTACCAGCCTCCGCCAACTACCTGCAACTACCAGCCTCCGCCAACTACCTGCAACTACCAGCCTCCGCCAACTACCAGCAACTACCAGCCTCCGCCAACTACCAGCAACTACCAGCCTCCGCCAACTACCAGCAACTACCAGCCTCCGCCAACTACCAGCAACTACCAGCCTCCGCCAACTACCAGCAACTACCAGCCTCCGCCAACTACCAGCAACTACCAGCCTCCGCCAACTACCTGCAACTACCAGCCTCCGCCAACTACCTGCAACTACCAGCCTCCGCCAACTACCTGTGTCTACCAGCCTCCGCCGTGACCCTACGCCATCCACCCCCTGCGCCTACCAGCCTCCGCCAACTACCTGCGACTACCAGCCTCTGCCAACTACCAGCCTCTGCCAACTACCTGCGACTACCAGCCTCCACCAACTACCTGCGCCTACCAGCCTCCGCCAACTACCTGCGCCTACCAGCCTCCACAAACTACCTGCGCCTACCAGCCTCCGCCAACTACCTGCGACTACCAGCCTCCTCCAACTACCTGCGACTACCAGCCTCCGCCAACTATCTGCGACTACCAGCCTCCGCTAACTACCTGCGCCTACCAGCCTCCGCCAACTACCTGCGCCTACCAGCCTCCGCTAACTACCTGCGCCTACCAGCCTCCGCCAACTACCTGCGCCTACCAGCCTCCGCCAACTACCTGCGCCTACCAGCCTCCGCCAACTACCTGCGCCTACCAGCCTCCGCCAACTACCTGCGCCTACCAGCCTCCACAAACTACCTGCGACTACCAGCCTCCGCCAACTACCTGTGACCACCAGCCTCCGCCAACTACCTGCGACCACCAGCCTCCGCCAACTACCTGCAACTACCAGCCTCCACCAACTACCTGCAACTACCAGCCTCCGCCAACTATCTGCGCCTACCAGCCTCCACCAACTACCTGCGACTACCAGCCTCCGGCAACTACCTGTGACCACCAGCCTCCGCCAACTACCTGTGACCACCAGCCTCCGCCAACTACCTGTGACCACCAGCCTCCGCCAACTACCTGTGACCACCAGCCTCTGCCAACTACCTGTGACCACCAGCCTCCGCCAACTACCTGTGACCACCAGCCTCCGCCAACTACCTGTGACCACCAGCCTCCGCCAACTACCTGTGACCACCAGCCTCCGCCAACTACCTGCGACCACCAGCCTCCGCCAACTACCTGCGACCACCAGCCTCCACCAACTACCTGCGACTACCAGGGTCTGCCATCTACCTGCAACTACCAGCCTCTGCCAACTACCAGCCTCCGCCAACTACCTGTGACCACCAGCCTCCACCAACTACCTGCGACTACCAGGGTCTGCCATCTACCTGCAACTACCAGCCTCTGCCAACTACCAGCCTCCGCCAACTACCTGCAACTACCAGCCTCCGCCAACTACCTGTGACCACCAGCCTCCGCCAACTACCTGCGACCACCAGCCTCCACCAACTACCTGCGACTACCAGGGTCTGCCATCTACCTGCAACTACCAGCCTCTGCCAACTACCAGCCTCCGCCAACTACCTGCGACTACCAGCCTCCGCCAACTACCTGCGACTACCAGCCTTTGCCAACTACCTGCGACTACCAGCCTCCGCCAACTACCTGCGACCCTCCGCTGGCCGGTACCCTATGCCCTCCGCCACTTGCGACTACAGACATTGCATCACCAGCCGCTACCTGCGACCACCAGCCTCAACTACCTGCGACCCTCCGCCGGCCAGGACCCTACGCCATCCGCCACCTGCGACTACAGATGCTACATCACCAGCCTCCGCCAGCTGCAACCCTCCGCTATTCTGCTGCATTAAATAAGCTCATTTGTACAACACATTACGACGTGTAAACACAGAGAGATTGTGCTGCTGGTCAGGAACGGAAGTGATTGAACCAAAAAGCAGACTATTCTATGCTGAAAGCACAAAGAAGAGTGACACCTGCTAAAGGTGGCCATACATCTGGCAGTGTATGGGCATATTGACCAGGAGACAAATCTCTCTCTGACTGAATCCGATAAGAGAGAGATCTGTCAGCTGCCCATAGACTGCATTCCTCTTTCAGGAATCGGGCCTCGTGACATTGCATCTGCCACCTCACTGCTGTCCCTCCAAATGCTGATGTGCCTCCCCCCTGCCTGGGCATTCAAATCTCACCATTCCCAGCTGCCCCTGCTTCCCCATTCCCGTCCTATGTGGCTGCCACGTTTAGCACGCCGCGCACCCGACTGACCGCGGAACACGGTGAGATTTCTCATCATGTTCAATCGATACATGCAACAGGTTTCTGCCTGAAATCGTTTTAATTCGTCGATCGGACATGCTTGTTGCAACAAAAATGTTAATCAGATTCAGGTCAATCGCAACGCAAAACAGACATGGCCCCCTTAGTATCCTTCCCATCAAACACTTCAGTGGGAAAATCTGTTCAGGAGAAAAACAGATTTGCATAGACACACATCAGCACTGGTGACAACAACTGCAGAATTTACTGCAGAGTTTCTACTCTCACAACCAGATCTCCCTGCAGTAGTGTGTGTCTCCTCCCCTCCCACAATGGTGAGATCTCCCTGCAGTAGTTTGTGGCCCTTCCCACAATGATGAGATCTCCCTGCAGTACTTTGTGCCCCCTCCCACAATGGTGAGATCTCCCTGCAGTAGTTTGTGGCCCTTCCCACAATGATGAGATCTCCCTGCAGTAGGTTGTCTCCTCCCCTCCCACAATGATGAGCTCTCCGTGCAGTAGTTTGTGGCCCCTCCCACAATGATGAGATCTCCCTGCAGTAGTTGGTGCCCCTCCCACAATGGTGAGATCTCCCTGCAGTAATTTGTGGCCCCTGCCACAATGGTGAGATCTCCCTGCAGTAGTTTGTGGCCCCTCCCACAATGGTGAGATCTCCCTGCAGTAGTTTGTGGCCCCTCCCACAATGGTGAGATCTCCCTGCAGTAGTTTGGAGTCCTGCAGTATTAGAATGACCGCAGATGAACATTTGGACATATAATCCTGTATAATGGGGTGTGTTATGGCCGTCTGACCCCTGGGTGGCCGCAGAGTCGGTGTTTCGGTGGACTCACCCCTCGGAGCGGTACATGGAACATCTCTCCAGCGGCACTTTCAGCACGCCATGGGTCAGGCCCACATACAGGGAGCGGTTGCTGTGCAGGATCTGCATGCTGAGGATGGGTTCCAGCTGTCCGCTGGGAAGGATATGCATCTCCTCCAGGTAGCAGCTGCGCAGGCTGCGATTGGCTGTGGACAGAGCCTTCAGGATGGTGCCGTGTTCTGTAGAGAGAAGGAGGATCGGTAATACACGGCTCTCTGCTATCATCACACAACCAAGTCCAACATGTCCGCCTCGTATCCCCCCCCCCCCCCCCCCGACATGGACACTATGTATGTTCTCTCATGTTTGCCACGTGTGTCCTCCAACATCCCAAACACATATCTTCCCCTTCAAGAGGCCCTGTAGTGACACACAGCATGATGCAGAAAATTATTCAGGATACCCACTTTTAAGGTAACATTCCTGGTTTCAACTATTACTATCGCGAATAAAGTAGGCCATTAAAAATCTGACAGAACCGACAGGTTTTGGGCCAATCCATCTCCTCATGGGGGATTCTCATGGTTTTCTTTGTTTTCAATAGCATTTCCTGAATAGCAGCTTAACTGCCAAAATAGATACCAGCCAGCCTGCCTGTCTGCTCACTTGCACACTAATATCAGACTTTGCAACTGCTGTTCAGGAAATGCTGCTGAAAACAAAGAAAACCCTGAGAATCCCCCATGAGGAGATGGACTGGCCCAAAACCTGTCAGTTCTTTCAGATTTTAACTGCCTATTTTTTCGTGATAGTGGTTCGTTAAGCATCAAAAACACTTCCTATATATTGGTATGTATTCCTAGTGATGTTTAGCCTAGGCTGTTTAGCTATGTAGAATTCTGTGACAAATGTCAGAATGTAAATCAGGGAGAGGAAAGATTTTGCAATGGGCAAACACTGACTAAATCATTTAAAAATGAACATTGTAAAAAAATATGTAAATTTATTACATTACATTATTTACACTACATGTCCTATTTGTGATCGAGGAAACGATCGGATTGGAAAAAAAAAACATTTATAGCCTACTGACTGCCATCTATTGCTCCCAGCTCAAAATTGATCTCTTTCTCGATCAAAAGCAGATAAGAAATACTGAAAAATATTGATGGAAATGCTAGTTATCGTTCTGTGTGTATGTTCTGTCAATTCATGTGAAAACGTGAAAAGAATGGCATACGTGAGTACACTGGCTCTCTTCAATGTCCGATCGATGCAAGATGTAAATATCGATATATCTTCCACACACTGAACATGTTCCATGTTACAACTACATGACTGCCATTTTACTTAAATGTAAGCGATCTTCACTATGATCTGCTATGACCCAGAAGCTCTTTATTGCTCCCTAAGCTTAGGGATATTTCACACAAAAAGTGCTTTTCTGCAATTTTCCGATCACTAGAGTTTTGAAAAGCACTTGGTTTAAGTATTCAAATGGGCTATTTCACACTGCCATGATTTGTTTTCTTAAAGGACTACTCCAGCGAAAAAAAGTAATCAGTTACAGTCTGAAGGAACCGACAGGTTTTGGACTAGGCCATCTCCTCATGGGTGATTCTTCGGGTTTTCTTTGTTTTCAGTAGCACTTCCTGTACTGCAATTTAACTGCAAAAACAGTAAGTTACCAGCCAGCCTCCCTACTCACTTGCACACTATTTTGGCAGTTCAATTTAGTAACTGCCATTGAGAAAATGCTTTTGAAAACAAAGAAAGCCCTGAGAATCCCCCAGGAGGAGATTAACTAGTCCATGTCAGATTTAAACTTCTTTTACTTTTTTGGCTGAAGTGGTCCTTTAAAAAAAATTCCAAATCGTTTCATGTAACATTTTTGCAGTGATTGCAATTTTGTAATAGAAGAGCAAAAGAGCTACAAATAGCTTCAAAAATGGCTATAAAAAAAAAAAAAAAAAAACTGCTATAAAATAATAGTAAACCTCTATTTGCCATGAAACAGCCCCTAGCACAGTAGGACAGGAGTCAACGCTGGCTTAATCTATTGGGAGAGGCATTGGGCTTCTGCTGTGTGAGTCAGTCTGCAGAGCATTCCAATAACAAAACATTTTACTGAGCCTATGAATCTCCTGGCCCCTCCCCTGGCCGGCTGTGTCACATGACTGAAGTGTACCTGTCCCGATGTACATGACGTGGTAGAGGGTGTCTTTGCCTTGCACGATGTCCACCACCAGTTTGGAGAACCGCACGTTGTCCTGCGTTACCAGCGGGTCCACCGACACCGGCTGCACCACATCGTTCATGAGGAACAGACGCTGGGCGTCCTGCAGGCTCCGCTCCGTCAGATTCTCATTGGGACTGTCATCGTTCAGGATTCCACACTGCCAATCAGAGAGAGAGGGCAGAGACACATGGATGATAGACTGCCAATCAGAGAGAGAGGGCGGAGACACATTGATGTATGGACTGCCAATCAGAGAGAGAGGGCGGAGACTCATTGATGTATGGACTGCCAATAAGAGAGGGCGGAGACACATTGATATATAAATTGCCAATCAGAGAGAGAGGGCAGAGACACATGGATGGTAGACTGCCAATCAGAGAAAGAGGGACACATGGATGATGGACTGCCAATCAGAGAGAGAGAGGGCGGAGACACATTGATGTATGGACAGCCAATCAGAGAGAGAAGGCGGAGACACATTGATGTATGGATTGCCAATCAGAGAGAGGGCGGAGACACATGGATGGATGGACTGCCAATCAGAGAGAGAGGGTGGAGGCACATGGAAGGATGGGTTGCCAATCAGAGCGAGAGGGCGGGGACACATGAAAGGAAAGGTTGCCAATCAGAGCGAGCGACGGCAGAGATACATGGATGATGGACAGCCAATCAGAGAGAGAGGGTGGAGACACATAGATGTATTGCCATTGGGAAGCATCATCACAGAGCAGAGAAATAACAGAATATGAATAAGGCGCCTCACCTGGAAGTTGGGGATGGGGTTGAGGGTGGGCAGCCAGGCAGACCGGGGGTTCTCCTGGTACCTGAAGGGGCCATTGAAGGACTGGGTGATGGCGCTGAGGTTGAAGGCACAAACCGCTGAGGCTGCGATGCTATTTCTGTAAAAACAAACAAATTATTACTGTGAGGTGTAACAAATTACAAGACGATAGTACAGGCATGTTACCCCCGAACTATGAGTGTCACCATAGTTACTGCTAATCTGTATTGTCCAGTCAGAGGCTAGGGGAGGGGCTCTGCCCAGGCCTCGTCACCATAGTTACTGCTACTCTGCACTGTCCAGTTAGAGGCTACGGGAGGGGCTCTGCCCAGGCTGCATCACCAAAGTTACTGCTAATCTGTACTGTCCAGTCAGAGGCTAGGGGAGGGGCTCTGCCCAGGCTGCGTCACCAAAGTTACTGCTAATCTGTACTGTCCAGTCAGAGGCTAGGGGAGGGGCTCTGCCCAGGCCTCGTCACCATAGTTACTGCTACTCTGCACTGTCCAGTTAGAGGCTACGGGAGGGGCTCTGCCCAGGCTGCATCACCAAAGTTACTGCTAATCTGTACTGTCCAGTCAGAGGCTAGGGGAGGGGCTCTGCCCAGGCTGCGTCACCAAAGTTACTGCTAATCTGTACTGTCCAGTCAGAGGCTAGGGGAGGGGCTCTGCCCAGGCTGCGTCACCAAAGTTACTGCTAATCTGTACTGTCCAGTCAGAGGCTAGGGGAGGGCCTCTGACCAGGCACCATCACCATAGTTACTGCTAATCTGCACTGACCACTCAGAGGCTAGGGGAGGGGCTCTGCCCAGGCCTCGTCACCATAGTTACTGCTACTCTGCACTGTCCAGTTAGAGGCTAGGGGAGGGGCTCTGCCCAGGCTGCGTCACCAAAGTTACTGCTAATCTGTACTGTCCAGTCAGAGGCTAGGGGAGGGGCTCTGCCCAGGCCTTGTCACCATAGTTACTGCTACTCTGTACTGTCCACTCAGAGGCTAGGGGAGGGGCTTTGCCTAGGCCATGTCACCATAGTTACAGCTAATCTGTACTCTGTAGTCAGAAGCTAGGGGAGGGGCTTTGCACAGGCTATGTCACCATATTACAGCTAATCTGTCCTGTCCAGTCAGAGGCTAGGGGAGGCGCTTTGTCCAGGCCATGTCACCAATCTGTACTGTCCAGTCAGAGGCTAGGGGAGGAGCTCTGCCCAGGCCGCGTCACCATATTTATTGTCCAGTCAGAGGCTAGGGGAGGGGCTGTGCCCAGGCTGTGGTGCTTCACTATATCGGGGAGACAGGTGAGGACAGAACTTGTCAGGCTGGCTGTGCAGTACGGCAGGACTGACACAGAGTTGGCCGGGTAGAGTTCTCCGGCAGATAAGCCCCATCACGTTTATTCCGTCACATCCGTTTCTTTAGCTTCTGTCTGGAGTTCTGCTCTTTCCTGTTTAGTGTTTTCTATTTGCATGGATTCATTAACCGTGACATTTACTAAAAATACACAAACCCTGACAAGAAAATGCTCAGAGTGAAAGAAAATTGGAGGGAAGTGTCACTCACCCGCCAGCGCAGAGACGGCCCAGCGCCCCGGTGCTGAAACGCACGCAGAGCGCTGTCAGGACTGTCGCCAATACATTCCGCTGACATTTCTGGCTTTTCACAACACCAGCATGGCGGAAGAAAGAGCCCCTGTCACCGCTGCAGAGCTGCCTGACGTGAGACCCCCGACACGACTCCAGCACAGCGAGTGAGACTTATTCCTGGCCCACGTCCCTCCTCCCTCCCTCCCGAGTCTGATGGAGGGGTAACAGAGTGACAGAGGAGCCAGAGAATGCCAGAGTCATCCACCCGGCGTTAACCCTTTAGCAGCCAATTTATTTAGAGGTTTGCAAGTGCTCCAGGCCAATTTTTTAAATTCTTCTTTGTTACATTTCCTAGCTTCTAATTAGTACTGCTGCAATGTGTATTTATGGCCAGCTGTCACTAGGGGGCAGTGTGAGACAATAACAGAGGACTGATTTCAATTTCTGTATTTTCTGCTAGTAAAGTTAGATCAAAGCATTCCAAGAATTTACAGCACAACGTGTTCTGCCAACTGAGGTCAACAGTAAAGCACTTATCTCACACGAGATAACTCTATTGAAGCTGCTAATAGGTTAAACACAACAAGCCTCGGTCACAGTGGATGAGTGACATCCCTGCCTGGCAGACAAAGGGCAAAGGAGGGGCAAACATCACTTCACAGGGCTTTCACCTGCTGCATTCTGTGTGTATACTGAATTACTGGTGAATTCATGGTGCCTGGGGCGCAGGGACACTCCCCCGGGGGAGGAGCTACACTCTGAATGACGGGGCCATCAGAGAAATGGTGATGGGTAGAAGAGCAAACTGCTGAGGGTGCCGGTGTGCAAGGAATTCAGCCAATGTGCCCATGTCAAGGATTGATTAAGCTGAAGAGTCCCTCCCTGATTAGTTTAAAGGGAACATGCAGTGAGAGGGGATATGGAGCATGTTGGTTCTGATCAATCGCAGTTATGTACAGCCCTCCAGGCCCTGCTTCTGTCTTCTCAGATCACTTCTCTGTTTGGTTCCTCCAGGTCCTGTCCTCTGAAATCCCTGCCATTGTCATCATACCTCCCAACTTTTTGAGATAAGAAAGAGGGACACTTAAGCCACACCCCTAGTTACACCCATACCATAAAGATTTCATGAGAATATATGTTTTATAATTCAAACCACACTGGTCTTTTCTATCCTGGATCATTTTCTTCCTTATTAACATTTGGAAATAAGAAATGTATACATTTAAAGGATGGGAAGTTTAGAGTTAAACACATTTTTTAGTAGACAAAATACATATATTTACATAGAACTGTACATGAGTCCTGAAAGAGGGACAGATGAGTGAGAAAAAGGGACAGGGGGATCGGGTTCCCAAAGAGGGACAGATGAGGAGGAAAGAGGGACAGATGAGGAGGAACGAGGGACAGATGAGGAGGACAGAGGGACAGATGAGGAGGACAGAGGGACAGATGAGGAAGGACAGAGGGACAGATGATCAGGAAAGAGGGACAGATGAGGAGGAAAGAGGGACAGATGAGGAGGAAAGAGGGACAGATGAGGAGGACAGAGGGACAGATGAGGAGGAAAGAGGGACAGATGAGGAGGAAAGAGGGACAGATGAGGAGGAACGAGGGACAGATGAGGAGGACAGAGGGACAGATGAGGAGGAAAGAGGGACAGATGAGGAAGGACAGAGGGACAGATGATCAGGAAAGAGGGACAGATGAGGAGGAAAGAGGGACAGATGAGGAGGACAGAGGGACAGATGAGGAGGAAAGAGGGACAGATGAGGAGGAACGAGGGACAGATGAGGAGGACAGAGGGACAGATGAGGAGGACAGAGGGACAGATGAGGAGGAAAGAGGGACAGATGAGGAAGGACAGAGGGACAGATGATCAGGAAAGAGGGACAGATGAGGAGGAAAGAGGGACAGATGAGGAGGAAAGAGGGACAGATGAGGAGGACAGAGGGACAGATGAGGAGGACAGAGGGACAGATGATCAGGAAAGAGGGACAGATGAGGAGGAAAGAGGGACAGATGAGGAGGACAGAGGGACAGATGAGGAGGAAAGAGGGACAGATGAGGAGGAAAGAGGGACAGATGAGGAGGAAAGAGGAACAGATGAGGAGGACAGAGGGACAGATGAGGAGGACAGAGGGACAGGAGGACAGGGTTCCCGAAGAGGGACAGTTGGGGGGTATAACATTATGAGTGATTTTAACATTCCTGTTGACGTCAATAATTCTGTTGCCACCAAACTCTTGTCACTCACCTCCTCCTACGGCTTGTCTCAGTGGCCCACTGCTCCAACTCACACTGATGACCACACACTTGACATATTCACTTGACTCTGTTCTATCACTGATTATACTAATGCTCCGCTCTCTGATCATAACTTACTAAACGTCTCCAATTTTCCTACTGCGCTGGCACAAGCACACTCACCACCCCGAATTTCAGATCTGCACACGACCTTCTTTTGCCCTTCTCTAGAATTTCCGCTTCACATACTCGTATACAAGACTTCTAACGTGCTTCACTCCTCCTCTGGAATGCACTTCCGCAGCACATCCGTCACTCTTCAACCTTTGTCATCTTTAATCACTCCCTCAAAACTCACTTTTTCCAACAAGCATACACTCTAACTTTGGCCATTCCCCCTTTGACCTCTGGGCAAGTTGTACTCCTTACAAGATAACCTAAAAACACCCCCCCCTCTAGGTATATTGTATACTACCCCACCTCTTGCCCCCCCCCCCCCCACACACACACACACACGCACTCATTTAAATGCAATCTGGCAAGGGCATTGTCTGTATTGTTTTGTACACCATGTTCGTTTTACTTTGTACAGCGCCACGGAAGATGTTGGCACTTTATAATTCAATAAAAATAATATGGAAATATTTATTTTTGTCTTTATCTGGCAAGGCCGCTTGGCGAACTTCCATTTCGGAAGTCATTTGCGAAGAGACTCGAAGCTCTTCTGTAAAAACAAGCGCTGCAAAGTGTAAGTGTATTTACAGAATAAATATGTGCTAAATATTACCCTTTGTCTGTGAAGCGGCTCTCATCTCCCGCCGTCGGCGCACTTGGCATCAGTGCTATATTCAATGTTTTCCTGTTTTCTGCAAGTTACCATGACGACTGCCTCTGCCACGCCGCGCTTTGAGGCCATTAGACATTTTATCTCCTATTGAGGCCAATTTTCAGCGTCAGGTATCGGGCCGGAGAGGAGGGGAGTCTGGCTAAGAGCGGGTCTCTGATCGCTGAACTCATTTTGTACAATTTTGACAAAAACAGAAAACGTTCCCGGCGCCGCAGAGTCAGCTAAAACTGCGCTTTCGCGGTTCTGGCAAAAAGAAAACGGTATTCATAAAACACAACACACTGCAGTCCACAAACTCCACTGACAAACCAGAGGGCAAAATGGTGGCTTCAAATAGGGGACTACATTCCCCATCAGAGCTCTGCAAACGCCCGCGGCACACTCATATCGCTTATTTGTGTATTCTTCTTGTTTACCGTACTGAGAACTTCACCGGCCGACAATATCAGGAGGCGGATATGAAAAATAAATGACGAGAATGTCAAGCATAATAGTTCACCAACATTTGGCCTCAATTCACTAAGCAGTTTAGACTAGTCTACAGATGGTTTTTAGTCTACTGATGGTTTGGTGTAATGTTTTAGACCTGTTTTTAGACCTGGTCTAACATTCAGTAATTACACAATTCTCAAAGGCAAACAAGGAGTAACCACGCCCACTTTTTCTGACAGAGATTAGACCAGCTGATTTATTTTCGGTAAAGTAATTCTGTGAGGTATTTTAGATGTGAGGATGGAACCTTTTGAATGAATTATGCAGGAGTTTAATTGTATGCAGATGAGAGCTCAGAGAAGGATGTCAGTCATAGCTACTCGTTTGTGAATTGCATCTTTTGATCATTTCCCTTGCTTCACCCACCTAATTACCAAATGGTTTAGACCAGGTCTAAAAACAGGTCTCAAACATTTGGTAATAGTGAATTCCCCTTTGATGCAACTGACCAAACCATCAGTAGACTAGTCTAAACTGCTTAGTGAATTGAGACCAAGGGAGGAACCCCTCAGAGAAACATCTGGGAAAATATAGAGACCTCTGGCAGCTCCCCACGCCAAACATCAAAACCCTCCAACTTCTCCTCCAGCATCCGTATCTGCTGCTTCCATTCTGAAATGTATATCCATAGAAGACAATATTCTGACTGGAACCCAACTTCCCCTCAACCTAGGATCTGGAAGCAGTATTAACAAATGAAAGCCACTGGCACTCAAGCAAGTAGTAATTGGTAGCTTTCACTTGTTAGAACAACTCTCACTTCCTGACAGAACACTTTGCTCACCTCCAAATTCTTTACCCTACCTTCTGCTTTATGAAACAAGTTTGTTCTGCTACAAAGAATTTAGCCACTAGGACCTCCCCCAGTTTTCAGCATGGCATTCCGAGACTTGACGTTCCCCAGTGGAACATTTTAGCGGTGAGGGAGGCGGGGCCTGTACTCACACATTGGTGGTGAAGACACCGTAGATCAGGTCCTGTTCTTGGAGTAGGAAGGTACTCTGCAGCTCATTGTAATAGAAGGGGATCTCTCCCGACCGCGAGCAGTTCAGTCTGGCCTTCATGAATGTCGTCCATGTGTCCTCCAGCAAGAATCGTCCCCCAAAGTCGTTCTTACAGACTCGGGCCACCCGCGAGTAAACCGTCTTCCCACAGTCGTGCTCCACCGCATTCTCCCGGAAGAAGAAGTAGGTGAACAGGCCAATGTCATAGGCCGCCACAAAGTTGGGTTCTGCCAGAAACAAGAAAAAAAGTTAAGGGAGAACTCTACGAATAAACATTTATCTTAAGGGGAAGCAAGGC
Source organism: Hyperolius riggenbachi (assembly GCF_040937935.1). NCBI lineage: Eukaryota > Metazoa > Chordata > Amphibia > Anura > Hyperoliidae > Hyperolius > Hyperolius riggenbachi. The sequence goes on from NC_090652.1 coordinate 314,972,986, forward strand.
CAACATTGACCTACCAAAGTGTCCTCCACTCATAGGGTTTCCATGAAACCAGACCACCAGGCCTCTCTATAGGCATGACGTCCTGCACTGATGTCATGAACTCCCTGCTGGACTCCTGTTTGGAATTGATCAGGAAGTGTTTGGTGGAGATGGGTGAAAACTTGATGTGAACCTGGCTTCAGAATATCCAATTTATTTTTTTTTCAATAAACATTTTTTATTGTAGAATGAACTTTGTTTACAAACTTGAAAATTCAGTATTCAGTTTTAAGCAATACAGGCATTTATGAACATAGCGTGAAGAGAATTACATTAAGAAAATAACATTGTGTGAGTGAATGATATCTGGTTTGGTTGTCTGGGAGTAACAGGAATTGTTTACTTCTTCCCTTGTACTCACATTAATGTGTATATCAAGGAGGGTTCGAATTGAGTATTGATGTGGACTCTGAACTAGTTGATACCCCTTTCTCCTATAGCCTTCTCTACCCTTTAGTATTTAGGGCAGAAGGTTGGTGAAAGGGAAATGAGTGGGGGCTTCTCAGAATTGAAGGCCCTGCTTGGTAAACTATTGTTTAATATGTTCAGGCCCTCCATCTGATATGGGGACTGTCTTCAGGGTGGAGAGTTCCTTGCAGATTTGTGTACATAGCTAGGGATGGGAGACTTTGGGTGAGTTTTACTTCTGTATTGGAATACACTGTGACCAGATTGTGTCATTCTCTGTGTCGGTTAGTTATAGCAAAACTTTCTAATTTGCTTTGGTGCACTAAAAGACTAAGAAATCACTATACAATCGAAAAGAAATGAAAGACTACAAATTATACCTCATATTAAACACACATAACAAGCTGCAATAGATATCTTGATGTCTGTGAGATTCATTTGTTGTTTGGTCCTTGCTGTTTATTTATGCGTCACTTTTTATTCTGTTTTACCAGGTACTTTGGTTTGGGTAATTGATAAGGGTTTTACCCGTCCTAATCCTTATAATGTTTTCCATCTGGAGATTGGAGTGTATTAGGTTCTTAAAATGTGGCCAGGGTACATGCTCATTCGATTTCCAGTTTACTGTTATAAGGTGAATAGCTGCTGTTAATATATGGCATATCAGTGGTTGTAGTTGTTTATCATATATGTCTAGATCAATCATTAACAATGCAAGTTCAGGTTTGAGAGAGAAATCGTTAGTAATCAGAGATTTTAGTAGGTTTTCTATTGGGTCCCATAAGGTTCTAACCAGTTCACAGTCCCATCACATATGTTTTAGAGTGCCTATATGTTTATTGCATTTCCAGCACATTGGAGAAAGGTTTGGTTTAAATGCGGCAATTTTTCTTGGTGTGAGGTACCATTTAGTAAGGATTTTCTTTGATTGTTCCCAGTGTGTGGCACAATGGGAGAATTTTTTAATGCATTTATTTGTCGTTAGGATTTGAGAGATGGTGATTTTTGTATTTAGATCACTGGACCACACATTGGTATATTTAGTTAATATCTTTAGATGATTCGTAAAGAATTCAGAGTACCATATGGAGATCCCTCCTTGGATAGGTATTTTGCTGTTAAGCATGGTTATTATGTGATCTGGGAGATGTGGAGGTTCAATTATTTTGGTCGATAGAATATGGGATATTCTCATGTGGGTGAATTTGAATGAGTCTGGGATTGAGAATTCATTCTTTAGTTTTTCAAAGGGTTTTGGTTTTTTGGATTCGGTTATTTCTCCAATGTGCCGGATGCCTTTATCAAGTAATACATTGATATTTAGGTCAGGTGTCATCATGTTTAATATCTGGATTGGGAGTGGTATTGAGCTCTGGGTTGCACTTTTGTATGGGTATTTGGTGTAATATTCCCATGCCATTATGGTCGCTTGTATGGTTGGAAATGTGGATTTTGGGGATTTGATCCCTACTAGAGTACCACAGATCATGGTTCTCAAGGGGATGTTCATGATTTGTTCTTCCATGTTTGCCCATTGTTTGGTAGAGGGTCTTGTCCACCAATCTTTGGACATGCTCAGTAGTGAGGAATAGTAGTATTTTTCGATACATGGTAGACCTAAGCCACCCTTGTTCGTTGGGAGGGTCATGTATGTCTGTGATATTCTGGGGGTTCGTTCTTTCCAGATATATTTTGCAATGATTTTTCTTAAATTATTGAAGAAGGCCTTCTTTAGAGGGATGTTTATTGTGCGAAATATATATAATATTTTCGGAAGAGTGAACATTTTAAAGGATACTATTCTGCCTACCCAAGATAACATGGATTTACTGTGTTTCTCGCAGTCTTGTTTTACCTTTAGTAGTAGGGGAACATAATTGTATTTAAATAAATCCTTTGTAGAGTGTGGAAGTAAAATGCCTAAGTATGGTATGTGTTGGCGTGCCCATGGGAATTGTATTTTGGAGTCTATCTCGTTTATTTGGTGGGTTGGGATGTTTAGGCCTAGCATGAGGGATTTATTCTTGTTGAGTTTGTAGAGTGATACTTGGGAGAAGTTATCTAATTCCTTTAGTACATTTTGCAGAGATGTATAAGGATTTGATAGTGTGAGGATTACGTCATCCGCAAATAGTCCAATCTTGTGAGCTGTCTGATTGATTTCAATTCCTTTAATGTTAGGGTTTGATCTGATTTTTTCAGCCAGAGTTTCCATTAATAGTGAGAATATTATCGGTGAAAGGGGGCAGCCTTGGCGTGTGCCGTTGGAGATTGGGAATTTTTTTGAGATGAACCCAGCTGCATTCACCATGGCTGATGGGTTTGTGTATAAAGCTAGTATGGCTCCCAAGATTGGACCCATGAATCCAAATTTTTCTAGTACCTGTTTCATAAAACCCCAGTGTACTCTGTCGAAGGCCTTCTCCGCATCCAGGGTAAGGAACACGGAGGAGGCCCTCGACATTTCCACGCATCTTAGAACATCAATTATCCTTCTTGTACCGTCAGCCGCTTGTCTGCCTTTTGTGAACCCAACCTGGTCTGTTGCTATGAGAGTGTTGGTGACATTCATCAGCCTATTGGCTAATAATTTGGCATATAGCTTGGTGTCACAATTGAGCAGGGAGATTGGGCGATAATTTGCGGGATTGGTGTGATCTTTGTCTTGTTTGGGCAGTACCGTTATTATCGCCTCTAGATATTCTGCTGGGATTTTAGAATCTGTCCTAAATTTGTTGAAGAGGGCTGTTAGTGGGGTAGATAAGGTGTTTGTAAAATTCTTGTAGTACTCGTTGCTGAAGCCGTCGGGGCCGGGGGCTTTATTTAGTTTAAGCTTTTGAATGGTTTTTGAGACTTCTGCTGCTGAGAAGGGGGCATTTAGTGTTTCTAGTTGTTGTAAGGAAAGTTTTGGGAGGGAAATGTCCTTGAGAAAGGAGGTTATTTTTATCTTATTTGGCTGGGGTGTTGTAGGGTCATCTTTGAGATTATACAGCTGTTGGTAGTAGCTTTTAAAAGCTTCAGCAATTAGTTTGGGATTTGTTACTTCTGTTTTGTTGGTTGGGTGTCTAAGGCTGTGAATTCTAGCTTTCATGCTTCTTTGCTTCAGCATATTAGCCAGTAATTTACTAGCCTTGTTGCCTTGTGAATAGTGGTTAGTTTTGGATCTTTGGATATTTCTATCATATTGATATAGTAGTAGGTCTTTTAATTGGTTGCGAAGTTTGAATAATTCGTTTCTTAATGATATGAGGGTGTTTACCTTGTGTTGGGATTCTACGTGTTTTATTTGCGATAATAAATTATCCATTTTCATCTGCTTTTCTCTTTTAAATTTGGCTCCTAGGCGTATGAGGTGGCCTCTGATAACAGCCTTTTGCGCTGACCATATTGTAGCTTCATTAGTGTCTGCTGTTGTGTTGATTTGGAAAAATTCTGTCAGAGCATTTTGTATAATGGCTTTGTTGTCGGGGGATAATAGTGTATGGGCGTTAAGTCTCCATAACTGGGGTTTTTTAGTGGAAGATGGACGTTTTATTTTTATGGTAATGGGGGAGTGGTCTGACCAGGTGGTTGTGCCTATTGATGTCGAGATGACTTCCTGTAATAGTGTTGTATCCGTTAGGAAAAAATCAATCCTAGAATAGGTATTGTGTATGTGAGAGAAATATGTATAATCTCTAGTTTCTCCATGTAGAATTCTCCAGGGGTCATACAGGTTGTGCCAGTGTGTTAATTTAAGAATAGATTTACTGTGTTTTTTCTTTTTTGCAGAAGAGTCAAGTGTGGTTAGGTGGGCGTTGAAGTCTCCTCCAATTAATAGTAGTCCTTGCTTTATCTTATTAACTTTGGCTAGTAGTTTGTCTATGAAGGCCTTTTGTCCTGAATTGGGAGAATATATGTTCACCAGCGTGTACTGTATCGAGTCAATAGTACCACTGAAGATCACATATCTGCCTTGTGGGTCGGTAATAATCTCTTTTGGTATGATGGAGAGATCATTATGGAATGCAATAAATGTTCCTCTTTTTTTCTTGGAAAATGTGCTGTGATATATGGTGGTGTACCTTTTATGTGACAATAGATGTTTATCTTTTTCTATGAAGTGAGATTCCTGTCCAAAAATCACATCTGTATGTGTAGATGTCATTTCTGACCAGAAATAGTGCCTTTTTTGGGGGGAGTTGAGCCCCCGTGTGTTCAAGGATGTGATTGTTAATGTCATGTTATAAGATAGTGAGAGATCTTTTCTATGTATGGACTCGTTAACTCTCTGTGTCCGTATATTTTTAGTTTACACCCTGGCACGGGGATTTGTGTTGAATCGGATCGGGGCTTAACCTTGTAAGTAACCTGGTATTGGTGATAGGGTATCGTTTTGCAGCTAAAACATAAACATACAACTTGAAAATAAACTAACAAAGAAACATTTAACAGCATGAGATTTGAGTCCAGGGTCTCACGCAATCAGTGGGGCACATGCAGTGATTACCAACTGCTAGGAAGTAGGCCACAGAGTGCTTGATAGCACTAGAAGGTGGAAATATATGGTCATCGCACGGTGAGGGGAGCCTGTCTTCTCACTTGTTGTGCCAGTCCGCAGCTATTTTTGTATTCTTTGCCATTTTGTTTTCCCGGGTTTCGTCCAGTTGAGCAGGAATGTTCAGATTTTTGAAGATCTTTCTTCCATCCTCAATTGAAGAAATGGCAATTGTTTTATTGTTGTGTCGGAAGAGGACTTTGGTGGGGAATCCCCATTTATACGGTATTTGTAGAGAGCGGAGGGCCTTAGTCAGAGGCTGAAGATCTTTCCGTTTTTGTAATGTGGCTTGGGATAAGTCGGCATATAGGTGAATGTGCTTGTATGGTTCTGGTAAAGTAGTGTTTTTCTGGATGTAAAGCAGTAGCTGTTCCTTGATGTGGTAGCATAGAAATTTGGCTATGACATCTCTGGGGGAGTGCTCAGGGATGAAAGATGGCTTTGGCAGCCTGTGGACTCTGTCTAGTATCAGCTCAGTGTCATTGGCTGATGTGATGGTTGCTTTTATGATGCCTTGAATGTGCTGTTTTAATTCTCCTGTGGTAACCTGCTCTGGGATGCCCCTGAATTTCAGGTTGTTCCTGCGGCATCTATCCTCCAAGTCAGCGTTTTTGGTTTTTAGCCAGTTAATATCAGAGTTAAAGCTCTCAGTGGTGTCCACAACTATATTGTGCTCATGTATTAGCTCAGTGACTTTCCGTTCGGTTATATCAACTCTGGAGCCTAGCTCCGTCAGCTCCCTCTGTACATTAGATGTCATTGTGTTGATATCTTGTAGCAGCGAGTGCTTAAAAGAAATCAGTATGTCTTTAATAAAGTTCTGTGACGCAGCCTGCTCTGTTGTGGGATATGTTTCTATAGCAGCTGCTAATGCTAGGTCTACTTGAGGGAATGGGTCAGCGGCGTCAGAATCTCCTACCTGATGGATGCTCTCCGTGAGTCTCGGTCTGTTTTTCACCGGACTTCTTGATGTGGGAGTATTGGGAGAAGGAGTAGATTCCCCTGAGGAGGTAGGATTGGTGCTGAGCTTCCTCGTATCTGTTGCGGAGTTTGGTGGTTTCGAACCTCGCTGTGTGTCTTTGCCGCCGGCGCCATCTTGGGGCTGGTGCTGGGGGAGACGGGCCTTGTCTCCGAAGTAATCAGTCAATTTGCGTGGTTTCGGCTCATTTTTCTTTCTCTTTTTAGAGGCGTCCTGCTCTGTCATCATGTCCTCTTCTCGGGACCTAAAGTCTTGCTGCGGATCCATGTCGGATTGAGCTGGTTTGGTTGTTGGCTCCGGGAGCTCACGCTACATGCGACTTCTCCTCACCACGCGGTAGCCACGCCCCCCGAATATCCAATTTATTAACGAACCTTCTCCAAACTAAAGCCAAGTCTTATGATAGCTCCTACCCGTCACTTCTCCAAACTAAAACCAAGTCGCTAAATCTTATGATAGCTTTAGTTTGGAGAAGTGGGGAAGGCGCTAAGTCCTATGATAGCGCCCTCCCCCTCTCAATTTTCTCTGAGTGTTATAAAAAGCCTCCACTTTTCCAAACTAAAGCTAAGTGTTATGGAAGCCCCCAACCTACTCAATTCCATATTTACCCCCCCCCCTTTTTTTTTTGCGTTGTCAACAGCTGAGTTCAGTTTTCCCAAAGGTCCTTGTCCAGACTCTGGCTCATCCTCTACTTCCCCCTGCTAATACCTGTGCAGTCAATTAAACTGATTGGAACGCGATATCAGCAGGACTAAGAAAATCATTATATTGATATTAATTTTCCCTCCAAAAGATGTGCTAGGGCTTTGGGGGGGGGGAGGGGGGGGGGGGAGGGGCTAATATTTTCGGTAGGTGTGGATGCTATATTAGGGTATGGGGAGGTGAGTAGTCCCTTACCGCACCTCCCTTGTGGCTGAGTCCCTCTCTGCTCACCTATAACGTCTCTAGTATCCTATTTTGATAGTCGGCAGCCTCTGACCCAGTCTCTGCACAGTCTGCATAACTGCACTTCCAATATGTTATAATCAATGTGCGCTGGGGACACATTAGCGCATGCGCACATTGATGACAGAGGGAAGTGTGGACACGGAGCGTGTGCAGAGACTGGATCAAAGGGTGCCGACAATTAATTAGGATCATGGAGATGTTACAGGTGAATGGAGGGGGACACAGCCACAAGGGAGGTGCGGTAAGAGGCTGCACACCTCCCAGCGTTTCATTTAGCTAGGGCTTATTTTCAGGGGAGGTCTTATTTTGGTACTGACACCGGGATTGTTTCATTGGAGGTTAAAGGGAATGTCCAAGCAAAATAAAAAAAATGAGTTTCACTTACCTGGGGCTTCTACCAGCCCCATGCAGCCATCCTGTGCCCTCGTAATCACTCACTGCTGCTCCAGTCCCCCGCCGCCAGCTAGTTCTGCTTCTACCAGCCCCCTGCAGCCATCCTGTGCCCTCGTAGTCACTCACTGCTGCTCCAGTCCCCCGCTGGCAGCTTGCCGACCCCAGAGGTCGGCGGGACGCATTGCGTACATTTTTACGCATTCCCGTTAGTGCAGGAACAGTAACACATACATTTTTACGCATTACTGGTTCAATGCGTAAAATTTTATGTGTTAATGTTCCTGCACTAGCTGGAATGCGTAAAAATGTACGCAATGCGGCCCGCCGACCTCCGAGGTCAGCAAGCTACCAGCGGGGGACTGAAGCAGCAGTGAGTGACTATGAGGGCACAGGATGGCTGCATAGGGCTGGTAGAAGCAGAACTAGCTGGTGGCGGGGGACCAGAGGAGCAGTGAGTGACTACGAGGGCACAGGATGGCTGCATGGGGCTGGTAGAAGCAGAACTAGCTGGCAGCGGGGGACTGGAGCAGCAGTGAGTCACTACGGGGGCACAGGATGGCTGCATGGGGCTGGTAGAAGCAGAACTAGCTGGTGGCGGGGGACTGGAGCAGCAGTGAGTGACTACGAGGGCACAGGATGGCTGCATGGGGCTGGTAGAAGCCCCAGGTAAGCTAAACTCATTTTTTTATTTTGCCTGAACCTTCCCTTTAAAGGCTGTGAGGTGAGGCCATGGACGAGGCGGAGTGAGTTGGTGACAGTAGATTGGCTCCTAGACAGGCTGGCTGGTCCACTCTAAGCCATATACATAACATTTCTGTCATGTGAAGTACTTTATGATTACTTTAGGAGAGTTTTGTAAAGATTGCTGTACAGACAGGCTCGCTAGAGTCCTGCCCAAGCGGAACATTCTACTGTTAGGCCCGGTTTACACTTAAAGAGTAACTGTCAGGCTGCAGAAGCTAATTTAAACCTCTATTCTCCTGTGTTAAACAGTTTAGAAGGAAGCCCAAAAGCCATTAGTGAAGATAAAAATCTCAGTTACCTTTGATGTGTGCTTATCAGCAAGGCTGTTAGACCCAAGAGGACGCAAGCCGCATACTATACTGCAAAGCATTCTGGGGCCCTCCCCTCGGCTGCTAATGAGACGTTACAGCAGCTTGTAATCAGTCCAGCGCGTAGCACTGATAAATCTCCGGGCAGAGTACACTGCAGGAGTCAGCTATTGTTCCTAGCCACATGGCTCATTAATATTCACTGCACACTAGTGTTATTCAAGTAGGCGCTTTTCTGTGATCAGGAAGCAGGCAGGACATGACGACACATTTGACAGACAAACATGGAACCTGCCATGAGCTGTCAGGAGCATCTATCTCTGCATATACTATATACAAATTCTGTGAAATCCAAACGTGGACAGTGAAATGCATATGTAATGTAAGTACAGCCAATCTTTAGCTACTGATATATGTGTTTATTTTCTCTGAGACCTTATACCTAACAGCTCCTCTTTAATCAGTTGCTCTCAGTTATAACTGAAAGGTCAACTGATTTTCAAAACAAGTCCCATGTTTCCATATGGCACCTTTCACACGTAACGCGTTTTAACTGAAATATTTTTCACAATGCACTGCTATGGAGAAGGAAAAAAACGCGTACCAACTGATTAAGCGTAAACGGTGCCCTTAGGAAACTGAGGAGGAGACCATGCTGGAGGTGTCCATAATCAAATTAAAGAATGGATCACCATAGTAGTCACGCAAATTAGGGCTGGTTAAGGGTGCAATCGGCGTTTTTCCACAGCGGTTAATCCACCCTGGGTGCTACGTGTAGAGTCCAGGGTCGCCTCACACGGCAGGGAAAATCGGGATTGGAATGGCGTGTTCGTGCAAACACCGGTAAAAGCCCAATATAACCACTCCGATTCACTTGAATGGGAGCGTTTAACGAGGAGTCCCAGATAACGGCGGTAGTTGCCTGCCAAGCGTCCGCCTGAGCCAGCCCTATGGCAGTTATATTGCTGTGTGAGTGTCCTCTCTCCTCCACTCTGACCCACAATTATTCCTTGGAGAAGAATCTCAGCAATGCAGCTCTTCTAGAAATGGTCAGTGAGAAGCTAATAAGTCCGAAAATATTATTCAGATTTCATGCAAATTTCTGCATCTTGTAAGTGGACCACTCAAATGCAACAACGGCTTCCTATGAGTCGTCCATTTCCAAGCTGAATAAAATTAGCATACAATTTGTAAAACTTTTGTTAGCACATCGTTGTCCCGCCCCCCTGCAGTCAATGGTTAGGTTGTATTGTAAACCTTTTTGAATGGCTAACACTTGGGCTGCAGGTGACAGGTACACTTTAGTAGACACAGCTCACCGTTCAGCCACTTGGAGTTGTACTGGGCAGTGCGGAGTGGCGGTACGCTCCCCAGGCTGCGGTAGATGGCGGGGTCCCGGCCAGAGAAGTCGATGACGGTGGCTGCGTACAGCTCTCCCCGGGACGTGATGACGGCGGTGGAATTGTGGCGGGGGTCGTACGGGCAGCGCGCCACTCCGTTTATCTTCTCAATCACCCGACTGATGTTCCCCACCTGAAATAAGACTGAGATCAATAGACCGGCCAAACCGCGTCAAACATAGCCATTTCACCCCTCCCACCAGCAGGAGGCAGCAGAGACCCCCATACATAATAATAATATGGTAGGACATTACACTATGACTATGGTAGGATTAGATTGTGAGCTCCTCTGAGGACAGTCAGTGACATGACTATGTACTCTGTACAGTGCTGCAGAAGATGTCAGTGCTATATAAATACACAAGCTGGACGCCCGGCGTTGCCCAGGTATGTATTTGGCTGGTGTAGGCCCCACCCACTTTTGCTAACCCTAACACACAATTACTTAATTACTTAATGACCAAGTTTGTGAGCTTTGCGGTCTTTGGCATCAATAATTTGCATTGAAATAAAATAAATCTGATTGGCTGTGGCACCACCACTTTTCTGAATTTGAACCCCAATCACCCAATGGCTAAGTGTACCAGGTACAGGTGATTAACAGTGGAAGAGGTTTGTGCCATTAACAGTGCAAGAATGGCAGCAATTAAATATTCCCTCTTGAAAATCAATAGGTGGATTTTAATTGTCTTTTGTAGGCTCCACCCACCTTTCTGAATATTAATCTTAGTCACCCAGTGACCAACTGTGCAAAGTTTGAGAACCCTGCCACTAACAGTGTAAGAATTGCTGCAGTTTACATTTTCTCAGTGAAATTTGTATTTGTCTCCGCCCACTGATGACCCGGTATTGCCTGATTATGTATTTGGCTGGTGTTGGCTGTGCCCACTTTTCCTAACCCTAACACACAATTACTCAATTACTCAATGACCAAGTTTGTGAGCTTTACAGTTTTTGGCATCAATAACCTGCGTTAAAATGAAACAAATAGGATTGGCTGTTTGTGGCTCCACCCCTTTTTATCAATTCAAAACCAAGTCACCCAATCATCAACTGTACCAGGTTTGAGGCTTGTGCCATTAACAGTGCAAGAATGGCAGCAATGTAAATATTCCCCTTGAAAATCAATAGGTGAATTATGATTGGCTTTTGTAGGCTCCTCCCACCTTTCTGCATATTAATTCCAGTCACCCAATGACCAACTGTGCAAAGTTTGAGAACCCTACCATTAACAGTGTAAAAATAGCTGCAGTTTACATTTTCCAGTGAAATTTGTATTTGTCTCCGCCCCCTTTTTGGTTATGGGAATAAAAAGTATCCTATACTTTATTCCAAGGCATGTACTATGTGTGTGCCAAATTTCATTCAAATCCGTTCAGCCATTTTTGCGTGATCGAGTAACAAACATCCAAACATCTGAACTTTCCCATTTATTATATTAGTAGGATAATAATAATATGGTAGGACATAAGACTATGACTATGGTAGGATTAGAGTGTGAGCTCCTCTGAGGACAGTCAGTGACATGACTATGTACTCTGTAATGTGCTGCAGGAGATGTCAGTGCTATATAAATACATAATAATAATATGGTAGGACATTAGGCTATGACTATGGTAGGATTAGAGTGTGAGCTCCTCTGAGGACAGTCAGTGACATGACTATGTACTCTGTAATGTGCTGCAGAAGATGTCAGTGCTATATAAATACATAATAATAATAATATGGTAGGACATTACACTATGACTATGGTAGGATTAGATTGTGAGCTCCTCTGAGGACAGTCAGTGACATGACTCTGTACTCTGTAAAGTGCTGCAGGAGATGTCAGTGCTATATAAATACATAATAACGGGCATTGAACTGTGAGATAGTGTGAATACTGATGCAATACACAGTTGGTAATGCAGGTGGAAGCAGAATGTAGGCCTGGCCTCTCCGCGCCCCTTGCGTTCTGCAGATCGCACACCTCTCTTGCTCCGCCTGCGCCAGGAGACCCTCGGAATGTGTGAAGTATGGCTGCTCGTCATCTGACAAGCCTGGAAACACAACTTATATCTCAGGTGGCAGAACGCCCTCAGAATGACCCGCTGGTGCCCGGCGCTGAACTCAGCTGCAGAGCGGCTACAAGCTGCCAAGCTGCGCAGAAAGCGGGCTTAATGGCCTTTATATGGGAGGGCTGATCGTCCGCCTGCGCTATATGTGACGCCACAGCGGCTCCTTATCGCCGATCTGTTTATGCTGAGCTGGGAGGACAGCGAGGAGCGATTAAATGGAAACAGCTGTTCTGCCAGAAATTCTGCAGAGATCTGCTCTGTACATCGTGTCTGCGCTCCGAGCTGTTCCGGAACATTCAACAGACGCTTCGGGCGAACAGGCAAAGAAATATTATCCCGAACCACAAAAATGGAAAACAGCAAGTTCACCGCGGCCAGCCGGAAAACCCATCGCCCCGCCATTGTATTATTATTGCTGCTAATATTAGGAACTGGTCTCATTACTAGCTAAAATCACTGTCTGCAAACCGCTGCAGAAATCCATGAATAATTCACTTATTTTATAGTACAAATTGTTCACATCCGATCCTATAATGGTCATCCAGAAACTGCTGTACAAATGTTGCGGTGTGCTGTTCTCTGACTCCTGCATGAATATTATGGAAGTGGAACAAGATAAAGGAACCAATTGGACAAGTTGGTGTGATAGATTTCTAGCAGATTCATTCAGAGTGATCTATCTGCTGGGAATTGAATAGGAAAGTCGATGCACTTAAAGAGGAACTCCAGTGAACATTTTACTGTTGGCAGGTGATGTAGCTGCTGCATGGTTTTTGACAGTTGGAAACAGCTGTAAACAGCTATTTCCCACAAAAGTTTGAACTTTTCTTGTGGGAGGGGTTACTTGTGGGAGGGGTTTTGCCACAATATCAGTCATACAGCACCCCCTGATGGTCTGTTTGTGAAAAGCAATAGATTTCTCATATAAAAGGGGGTATCAGCTACTGATTGGGATAAAGTAAAATTTGTGGTCGGAGTTTCTCTTTAAACGTGCAGAGATACAGGCCCATATGCAATTAAAGGGACTCCGAGTACCTCTCATGGGTATGCCTAGAGACTCCGACCAGTACTGCAAAGTACTTAAAATGCATTTTATTGAGAAGTTTAAAAATATCTCTTAAGAGAAAACTCTGGAGATAAACGTTAATTGCATATAGGTCACAGTATTGATAAAGTAAAGAGACGGCAGTGTTAAAGTGAACGTAACGTGAGAGGGATATGGAGGCTGCCATATGTATTTCCTTTTAAACAATACCAGTTGCCTGGGTGTCCTGCTGATCCTGTGTCTCTATTACTTTTAGCCACAGCCCCTGAACAAGCATGCAGCAGATCAGTGGCTCTGACTGAAGTCTGACTGGATTAACTGCATGCTTGTTTCAGGTGTGTGATTCAGATACCACTAAACAGAAAATCAGCAGGGCTGCCAAGCAACTGGTATTGTTTAAAAGGAAATAAATATGGCAGCCTCCCTTTAGGTTCCCTTTAAGGTGGTCATACACTTTTCCATCAATATTTGGCAGATTTGACACCCCTATTCCATAAACGGTGCCCGACTGCTCAATTTCCAAAAAAATGTAATCTACTGAAAATCGACCTAGCGCCACTGCCAGCTCTGGACACCGGAGGAGGTGAGGATTTGCGATGGAGTTACGGGGAAGCATGAAACACTCACCAGCGGCCCCGCAGGGGGACACATACCCTTGGGAAACGTCCGGCCATGGGTCTATCGATTGTCAGGAAATTGAACGCTATTACAACTGCACCCCCACTCTAGCCCTTGCAACCGAGATTTTCCAGCATGCCTGACCGATTCTTTAGACAGACTACGGGCAGGAATCAATAGATTGTGAGGCCATCAATATCTGCCTGATTTGACCATTATGATTATGACAGATATCGATGCCACAAACGGAGTCATGTATGGGCACCTTTAGGGCAGAGATATACAACCACCACAGAGCAGAGACAGCGGCGTACCTGGCGACTGGTGCACACCGGAGAGAAGGCGTTGGTCCCGCAGGTGAAAACTCTCTTCCCCGTCACTATCAGCACTCGGATGTAATTCTGGCACTCCACCTGCAGGGGGAACACACACAATCAATCACAGGAAATACGATTGCTTTACTTACATGTATGGGAAGACATCAGATCACATGACATCAGATCACATGACATCAGAACAGATCACATGACATCAGATCAGATCACATGACACTGCTGGAGACACAATAACATGAGATATACATTCCTTCCATCCGATCTCTGTACTCAGATATCCTCATCCCTGAGATTCACATACGGTAATGTAAAACGACAGACGCGCCTCGCATTCCCTGACTAACGTTACAAGTCTGTGGGGGGATGGAGCACAAACAAGCCAAAGAGCCCCCCTCCATCCAACACCGGGGACAGCGGAATAGTCTGCGTTGTGCTGGTGGACGCTCTGCCGCAGTAATGGCAGTCGTCAGTAAGCTGTACAGGTAGTCCCCGGTTAACAAACGAGATAAGGACTTTAGGTTCGTTCTTGAATCTGTTCCATCTCTGTACCTCCTCTGTCTGTACTGTCCACCTGTGTATCATTTGTCCCCCTGCGCCTCTAGCATCCCCTCACTGTGCCATTTCTGTCCCCTGTACCTCCTCTGTGCCCCCTGTGCCTCCAGTATCTCCCTCTGTGTCACCTCTGTTCCCCCGTGCCTCCAGTGTCCCCCTCTGTGTCATCAGTCCCCAGTGCCTCCAGTGTCCTCCTGTGTCACCTCTGTTCCCCCATGCCTCCAGTGGCCTCCTCTGTCCCCCCACTGTGTCATCTCTGTCCCCTGTACCTCCTCTGTGCCCCCTGTGCCTCCAGTATCTCCCTCTGTGTCACCTCTGTTCCCCTGTGCCTCCAGTATCTCCCTCTGTGTCATCAGTCCCCAGTGCCTCCAGTGTCTTCCTGTGTCACCTCTGTTCCCCGGTGCCTCCAGTGGCCTCCTCTGTCCCCCCACTGTGCCATTTCTGTCCCCTGTACCTCCTTTGTGCCCCCTGTGCCTCCAGTATCTCCCTCTGTGTCACCTCTGTTCCCCCTGTGCCTCCAGTGTCCCCCTCTGTCCCCCCACTGTGCCATCTCTGTCCCCTGTACCTCCTCTGTTCCCCCGTGCCTCCAGTATCTCCCTCTGTGTCACCTCTGTTCCCCTGTGCCTCCAGTGGCCTCCTCTGTCCCCCCACTGTGTCATCTCTGCCCCCTGTACCTCCTCTGTGCCCCCTGTGCCTCCAGTGTCCTTCTCTGTCACCTCTGTTCCCCCGTGCCTCCAGCGTCCTCCCATTGTGCCATCTCTGTCCCCTGTGCCTCTAGTGTCCCCCTCTGAGTCACCTCTGTTCCCCTGTGCCTCCAGCTTCCCCCTCTGTCCCCCCACTGTGTCACCTATGTCCCCTGTACCTCCTCTGTGCCTCCAGTGCCCCCCTTTTTGTCACTTCTACCCCTGTTCCTGCTTACACAAGTTTAAAAGCCGTTTTTTCTTTGATTTTTTTTTTTTTAATCAATTTTCTCAAAAAACGATCATTTTGGAAAAAAAAAAAATGTTCAACTTGTTCCCACAGAATCCATGCCGTACATATCGGCAGGCGTCCATAAGTCGGAGACTACCTGTATATAACATGGGGCTGTCTGTCTACCAAGATCCAACACGAGAGAGAGCTCTACCCATAACA
This sequence comes from Hyperolius riggenbachi, assembly GCF_040937935.1. Lineage (NCBI taxonomy): Eukaryota > Metazoa > Chordata > Amphibia > Anura > Hyperoliidae > Hyperolius > Hyperolius riggenbachi. Next base: position 314,988,483 of record NC_090652.1, read on the forward strand.
GATTAAAGTGTAAGGGGATAACAGGGGGCACAAAAGGTAAGGGGAGTCAGTAGGCTGTATATAAGACAGAGCTGTGTCCATGAAGATACAATAGGAGAGAGAGCTCTGCCCATACCAGATTACAGTGTAAGGGGATAATAGGAGGACACAAGAGGTGGCATCTGAGCTGGCATGCAGTGTCACCCATCACTTGAGGGGACGCCCCCCTCCTCTCCACACAGACCCCTGTGTCTCCCCACAGTGCACACCTGATGCCTGGACTGTGCTGGCGTGCAGTGTTACTCATCACCTGAGGGGCCCAGACCCCACACATCCTCTCCACACACACCCCTCTGTCTCCCCACAGGGCACACCTGATGCCTGGCCATGCAGCATCACCTGAGGGGCCCCTCCTCTCCACACAGACCTCTGTGATTTACACTTCACCATTCAAGTGTCAAAAACTCCTAACCTTCCCTGTAATTTGTCTGGCTGCTCTCAGACATGTTTACTCCACATGTGCTCCATATATGGAGGGGCGGCGGGATGAAAGAGTCGCAGCCCCTCCATCCCATACAGGCCTTACACAAAGGAAATGTGAATATCACAAGCCAGAGACTCCCAGGAAACGCCCGCCGCAACTCAGCCCACGGATGCAAGGTACACATTACAGTGCATAGCTCCCAACTGCCCCTCTGTCCCTCTTCTCCTCCTCTTTTGTCCCTCTTTTAGGACTTTGTCCCTCTTTCTATGTAAATATATATATATATTTCTCTACTAAAAAAGTTGTTTGATTGACTCTAACCTTTATTCCCAACCTTTAAATTGATATTTTTTTTAATTTAAAAATGTTAATATGAAGGAAAATGACCCAGGATAGAAAGGACCAGTGTGGTTTGAATTATAAAACAACATATTTTTTGTATGACATCTTTATGGTATGCGTGACTGGGGGTGTGGCTAAGTGTCCCACTTTCTTATCTCAAAAAGTTGGAAGGAATGTTACAGAACTGACATCCCAGCTCTTGTGATATACAGTGGCCAAAAAATTAGAGACACTCCTTATTTGAAAGTAAACCAGTGACAACCGTGACGTAACAAGGCAGAGCTGCTTATATAAGGAACTCATAATTTCCCGCCTTGACTACTGCAATGCCCTGCTGTCTGGTCTCCCTATGACCCGAACAGCCCCACTGCAGTCCATCATGAATGCGGCAGCCAGAATTATCCACTGCTCCCATCGCTCCACCACGGCGGATCCCCTCCTAGAATCCCTCCACTGGATTCCTATCCAGTCCAGAATCAGATTCAAGATACTGTGTCTGACCTACAAATCTGTCCACAAAACCTGTCCAACCTACATTTCCGATCTTACTCAGAGGTACACACCTAGCCGCACACTCCGCTCTTCCAATGAACTTCGCCTAACCGCCCCCCGCATCACCCAGTCCCAGGCACGCCTCCAAGACTTCTCAAGAGCTGCTCCAACACTATGGAACTCCCTACCTCCACCCATTAGGGCAGCCCCCTCCTTCAACATCTTCAAGAAAGCCCTCAAAACTCACCTTTTCACTCTGGCCTACTACCCCTCACAAGTGCTCTAAACCTACAGCTGAACTCTGGTCCCCTACCGTTCGTGTCCTTACCTCTCCCTCTAGATTGTAAGCCTTTGGGCAGGATCCTCCTCCTTTTGTGTCCTACCTGATCATGCACCTCCATTACTGTGCACCCATGCTATGCATCTGAGTGAACCTAACTTGCCTAATCTACATGCTCAATCCAATGACTGACTAAGCATTACCTTGTACTCATACTGTGCTGTGTGATCTCCATGCTCCATCCAGTGACTAAGCATTACCTTGTACTCATACTGTGCTGTGTGATCTCCATGCTCCATCCAGTGACTAAGCATTACCTTGTACTCATACTGTGCTGTGTGATCTCCATGCTCCCCTCCAGTGACTAAGCATTACCTTGTACTCATACTGTGCTGTGTGATCTCCATGCTCCATCCAGTGACTGACTGAGCATTACCTTGTACTCATACTGTGCTGTGTGATCTCCATGCTCCATCCAGTGACTAAGCATTACCTTGTACTCATACTGTGCTGTGTGATCTCCATGCTCCTCTTCAGTGACTAAGCATTACCTTGTACTCATACTGTGCTGTGTGATCTCCATGCTACCCTCCAGTGACTAAGCATTACCTTGTACTCATACTGTGCTGTGTGATCTCCATGCTCCCATCCAGTGACTAAGCATTACCTTGTACTCATACTGTGCTGTGTGATCTCCATGCTCCCCTCCAGTGACTAAGCATTACCTTGTACTCATACTGTGCTGTGTGATCTCCATGCTCCCCTCCAGTGACTAAGCATTACCTGGCATTCATACTGTGCCGTGAGATCTGGTTTTCTTGTATTCCTGTATTGTCATATTGCTGTATGTCACCCCTAAATATTGTCTGTAACCTAAATTAATGTTCAGCGCTGCGTAATATGTTGGCGCTTTATAAATACAATAAATAAATAAATAAACTCTCAAGCTTCGGACGACGTAGTTATCAGGGAAGTTCATGACAAAATAGGTAAGATGAAAGACTTGAGTGACTTTGAACGAGGGATGATGGTCGGTGCAGTTTGCGCTGGTGCATCTCTGAAACGACAACTCTTTTAGGATTTCCCTACCCAGCTGTATCTCGGAGGTTTAGAGAGGGGCAGTTGAGAAAAAAAAGTTGAAGCGATAAGAACTATTTTGGTTGAAAAAGGCAGGTGAATGGGAAAGGTAAAAAGTGGGTAGCACACATAGTCCACAGCAACAGAAGGGCAACAACACGACAAATTACAGCTGAATTCAATGCAGGTGCATCATAAAGCATATCCCAACACACAACAAGACGGACGTTGTAAAGGATGGGCTTTAGCAGCAGGAGACCATCAAGAGTGCCTTTGGTATCACAGAAAAATAGGAAAAGATGCTGGTTGTGAGCCCTTGCCACCGTGCTCGATTGGTCTTAAATTGGTTTGAGGAACATCAATCAGGGTTTAACCTGCTTCTAAGCAGGGCTGTGGAGTCGGTACAAAAATCTTCCAACTACAACTCCGACTCCTCAGTTTATGAAACCACGACTCCAACTCCGACTCCGGGTAACCAAAATGGCCCCAACTCCGACTCCTCGACTCCTTAGTCTAATATTTAACAGGGCTGTGGATTTTGTACAAAAATCACCCGACTCCGACTCCTGACTCGGACTCCTCAGTTTATGAAACCACGACTCCGACTCCAACTCGACTCCGGATGCCCAAAATTGCCCCGACTTCTTGACTCCGACTCCAACTCCGACTCCACAGCCCTGCTTCTAAGGCCAGCTCAGATCCCGGATTCCCTGACCTCGATCCTATTGAGCATTTGTGGGACAAAGTCGAAAGATCGCTTCAAAGCTGGGAAACGCCTCCATCCAATCTGACCCAACTCAGCTGCCATTATGTCAGCATGGGCCAACATTCATCAGCAATGGTATCAGCATCATGTGGAGTCCATGCCAGGAGGAATATCGGCAGTGATCAGAGCTAAAGGTGGACCAACTCCATATTAGAGGGGGTTTTATTGGCCACTCAGTGTATACATTACAGGGGGTGACATCACCGCTCACCAGATATACAGTGCTGCCATAATTATTCAAACCCCTGGCAAATTTGGACTTAAAGAGTAACTGTCAGGCTGCAGAAGCTAATTTAAAACTCTATTCTCCTGTGTTAAACAGTTTAGAAGGAAGCCAAAAAGCCATTAGTGAAGATAAAAATCTCAGTTACCTTTGATGTGTGCTTATCAGAAAAGCTGTTAGACCTAAGAGGACGCAAGCCACATACTATACTGCAAAGCATTCTGGGGCCCTCCCCTCGGCTGCTAATGAGACGTTACAGCAGCTTGTAATCAGTCCAGCGCGTAGCACTGATAAATCTCCGGGCCGAGTACACTGCAGGAGTCAGCTATTGTTCCTAGCCACATGGCTCATTAATATTCACTGCACACTGTGTTATTTAGTACCAGCTTTTCTGTGATCAGGAAGCAGGCAGGACATGACGACACATTTGACAGAAAAACATGGAGCCTGCCATGAGCTGTCAGGAGCATCTATCTCTGCATATACTATATACAAATTCTGTGAAATCCAAACGTGGACAGTGAAATGCATATGTAATGTAAGTACAGCCAATCTTTAGCTACTGATATATGTGTTTATTTTCTCTGAGACCTTATACCTAACAGCTCCTCTTTAAACTTACTTTTATTTAACCAGCAAGTAATTTGACGGGAGATGACAAACCATAATAAGATGATGTACAAGAGGCATTATTGTGGGAAAAAAAACATTTCTCAGCTTTTATTTACATTTATTTACATTTGAGCAAAAAGTGTCCAGTCCAAAATTTATCCATACCCTTCACAAACTGTCACAGTCTGTGGGAAAATCCAAAGTTCTATATCATTCCAAATAGTCCAAGCTGTTCTAAAGCATCCTAATACACCCTGATTAATTGGGAACAGCTGTTTTAATCAAGTGAAAAACAGCTTCTCTCTGCAGTTGGTTTGGGGACAGTCATGGCTAAGACAAAGGAGCTCAGTGAGGACCTGCGGCTGCGCATTGTGGCTGCTCACAAGTCAGGAGAGGGCTACAAGGCCATTTCTAAATGTTTTCCAGTTCCAGTGGCTACAGTGCAAAGTATTATTAAAAAATACAAGATGTTCCGTACTGTGGAAAATCTCAAAGGAAGTGGTCGGAAGCCAAAAGTGACTCTGGTGCTGGCCAGGAGGATAGTGAGAGAGGTGATAAAGAATCCAAGGATCACCACCAAGGCCATCCTGGTGAATCTGGGCTCTGCTGGTGGCAATGTCTCAAGGCAGACAATCGAAGGACACTGCACACTGCTGGGATCCATGGATGCAGACCAAGGAGGACAACACTTCTCCAGATAAGGCACACAAAAGCTGGCTTGGCCTTTGCAAATGCTCATCTGGACAAAGAAGGTCTGCAGAAAAACTTGGCCTTGGGCACCGGTGGACATTTCAGCATGACAATGACCCAAAACACACAGTAAAAGTGGTGAAGAAATGGTTAGCAGACAACAACACTACCATTTTGGAGTGGCCCAGCCAGAGTCTTGACTTGAATCCAATTGAGAATCTGTGGAAGGAGCTAAAGATCAGGGTGAAGGCAAGAAGACCCTCCAACCTGAAAGATTTGGAGCTCATTGCTAAAGATGAATGGGCAAAAATACCTGTGGGGACATGCAAAAAGCTGGTCTGCAATTATAGGAAGCGCTTGATTGCTGTAATAGCCAATAAAGGCTTTTTTATTGATTATTGTGAAGGGCATGAATAATTTTGGACTGGACACTTTTTGCTCAAATGTAAATAAAAGCTAAGAAATGTTTTTTCCCCACAATAATGCCTCTTGTACATCCTCTTATTATCTTTTGGGAGACACATATGTCATTTCTCGTCACAAAATTACTTGCTGTTTGAATGAAAGTATAAATAATTATGGACAGCACTGGACGTTATATTTTAGAAATCTAAAGGTGGCAACACACGATACAATAAAATGATCCGATTTTATGGCAATTCAATGAATATAATCGGATCTCCAGAAAAAAATCGAAAGCTTTTTTTTCATTCGACTGAAAAATCTGATCGCATTTCCCGTTTTTTTCGATTTTTATCGATCCGGAATGCTGGACATTTTTCTTCAATTCTTCTAAAGATTGTATGGTGTGTGTTAGATTGTCAAATTATTAATATACACACCCTAGCAATTTTCCCAGAGTTTCCAATCATTTTAACATAATTGGGGAAAGATTTAACACAGGTGTGTGGTACATTGGTCATATTTTTGAAATGTTACAATCAGTCAAAAAAATGTATTGCAATTCTTAAATTGAACGGATATTTAAAACATTGTATGGTGTGTGGCCACCTTTACATTGTACAGAAGAAACACGATGGTGCAGGGTTATACAGGAGTGGGAGATAATATATATATATATATATATATATATATATATATATATATATATATATATATATATATATATATATATATATACATACACAGGATCTTCTCAAAAAATTAGCATATTGTGATAAAGTTCATTATTTTCTGTAATGTACTGATAAACATTAGACTTTCATATATTTTAGATTCAAATACACACAAATGAAGTAGTTCAAGCCTTTTATTGTTTTAATATTGATGATTTTGGCATACAGCTCATGAAAACCCAAAATTCCTATCTCAAAAAATTAGCATATTTCATCCGACCAATAAAAGAAAAGCGTTTTTAAAACAAAAAAAAGTCAACCTTCAAATAATTATGTTCAGTTATGCACTCAATACTTGGTCGGGAATCCTTTTGCAGAAATGACTGCTTCAATGCGGCGTGGCATGGA